>NW_026969004.1:0-58233 GCF_028390025.1 Pseudophryne corroboree
AGCTTTTCCTTGCCAATATCTCTCTTTTGCAAAGAGCTGCGCATTGGAAAATTCAGGGCTATGTCGTGTAGATGATGGCCTAACAGGAGGCTTTAAAATTTTCTTTCTAGTTTCCTCGTTTGGGAGAAAAATGCAAAGGTACAAAGACAGCTTTTCCTTGCCAATATCTCTCTTTTGCAAAGAGCTACGCATTGGAAAATTCAGGGCTATGTCGTGTAGATGATGGCCTAACAGGAGGCTGTAAAATTTTCTTTCTAGTGACCTTCGTTTGGGAGAAAAATGCAAAGGTACAAGACAGCTTTTCCTTGCCAATATCTCTCTTTTGCAAAGAGCTGTGCATAGGAAAATTCAGGGCTATTTCGTGTAGATGATGGCCTAACAGGAGGCTTTAAAATTTTCTTTCTAGTGTCCTTCGTTTGGGAGAAAAATGCAAAGGTACAAGACAGCTTTTCCTTGCCAATATCTCTCTTTTGCAAAGAGCTACGCATTGGAAAATTCAGGGCTATGTCGTGTAGATGATGGCCTAACAGGAGGCTTTAAAATTTTCTTTCTAGTGACCTTCGTTTGGGAGAAAAATGCAAAGGTACAAGACAGCTTTTCCTTGCCAATATCTCTCTTTTGCAAAGAGCTGTGCATAGGAAAATTAAGGGCTATGTCGTGTAGATGATGGCCTAACAGGAGGCTTTAAAATTTTCTTTCTAGTGACCTTCGTTTGGGAGAAAAATGCAAAGGTACAAGACAGCTTTTCCTTGCCAATATCTCTCTTTTGCAAAGAGCTACGCATTGGAAAATTCAGGGCTATGTCGTGTAGATGATGGCCTAACAGGAGGCTTTAAAATTTTCTTTCTAGTGTCCTTCATTTGGGAGAAAAATGCAATGGTACAAGACAGCTTTTCCTTGCCAATATCTCTCTTTTGCAAAGAGCTGAGCATTGGAAAATTCAGGGCTATTTCGTGTAGATGATGGCCTAACAGGAGGCTTTAAATTTTCTTTCTAGTGTCCTTCGTTTGGGAGAAAAATGCAAAGGTACAAGACAGCTTTTCCTTGCCAATATCTCTCTTTTGCAAAGAGCTACGCATTGGAAAATTCAGGGCTATGTCGTGTAGATGATGGCCTAACAGGAGGCTTTAAAATTTTAATTCTAGTGTCCTTCGTTTGGGAGAAAAATGCAAAGGTACAAGACAGCTTTTCCTTGCCAATATCTCTCCTTTGCAAAGAGCTACGCATTGGAAAATTCAGGGCTATGTCGTGTAGATGATGGCCTAACAGGAGGCTTTAAAATTTTCTTTCTAGTGACCTTCGTTTGGGAGAAAAATGCAAAGGTACAAGACAGCTTTTCCTTGCCAATATCTCTCTTTTGCAAAGAGCTGCGCATTGGAAAATTCAGGGCTATGTCGTGTAGATGATGGCCTAACAGGAGGCTTTAAAATTTTCTTTCTAGTGACCTTCGTTTGGGAGAAAAATGCAAAGGTACAAGACAGCTTTTCCTTGCCAATATCTCTCTTTTGCAAAGAGCTGTGCATAGGAAAATTCAGGGCTATTTCGTGTAGATGATGGCCTAACAGGAGGCTTTAAAATTTTCTTTCTAGTGTCCTTCGTTTGGGAGAAAAATGCAAAGGTACAAGACAGCTTTTCCTTGCCAATATCTCTCTTTTGCAAAGAGCTACGCATTGGAAAATTCAGGGCTATGTCGTGTAGATGATGGCCTAACAGGAGGCTTTAAAATTTTCTTTCTAGTGACCTTCGTTTGGGAGAAAAATGCAAAGGTACAAGACAGCTTTTCCTTGCCAATATCTCTCTTTTGCAAAGAGCTGTGCATAGGAAAATTAAGGGCTATGTCGTGTAGATGATGGCCTAACAGGAGGCTTTAAAATTTTCTTTCTAGTGACCTTCGTTTGGGAGAAAAATGCAAAGGTACAAGACAGCTTTTCCTTGCCAATATCTCTCTTTTGCAAAGAGCTACGCATTGGAAAATTCAGGGCTATGTCGTGTAGATGATGGCCTAACAGGAGGCTTTAAAATTTTCTTTCTAGTGTCCTTCATTTGGGAGAAAAATGCAATGGTACAAGACAGCTTTTCCTTGCCAATATCTCTCTTTTGCAAAGAGCTGAGCATTGGAAAATTCAGGGCTATTTCGTGTAGATGATGGCCTAACAGGAGGCTTTAAAATTTTCTTTCTAGTGTCCTTCGTTTGGGAGAAAAATGCAAAGGTACAAGACAGCTTTTCCTTGCCAATATCTCTCTTTTGCAAAGAGCTACGCATTGGAAAATTCAGGGCTATGTCGTGTAGATGATGGCCTAACAGGAGGCTTTAAAATTTTAATTCTAGTGTCCTTCGTTTGGGAGAAAAATGCAAAGGTACAAGACAGCTTTTCCTTGCCAATATCTCTCCTTTGCAAAGAGCTACGCATTGGAAAATTCAGGGCTATGTCGTGTAGATGATGGCCTAACAGGAGGCTTTAAAATTTTCTTTCTAGTGACCTTCGTTTGGGAGAAAAATGCAAAGGTACAAGACAGCTTTTCCTTGCCAATATCTCTCTTTTGCAAAGAGCTGCGCATTGGAAAATTCAGGGCTATGTCGTGTAGATGATGGCCTAACAGGAGGCTTTAAAATTTTCTTTCTAGTGACCTTCGTTTGGGAGAAAAATGCAAAGGTACAAGACAGCTTTTCCTTGCCAATATCTCTCTTTTGCAAAGAGCTGCGCATTGGAAAATTCAGGGATATGTCGTGTAGATGATGGCCTAACAGGAGGCTTTAAAATTTTAATTCTAGTGTCCCTTCGTTTGGGAGAAAAATGCAAAGGTACAAGACAGCTTTTCCTTGCATATATCTCTATTTTGCAAAGAGCTACGCATTGGAAAATTAAGGGCTATGTCGTGTAGATGATTGCCTAACAGGAGGCTTTAAAATTTTCTTTCTAGTGACCTTCCGTTTGGGAGAAAAATGCAATGGTACAAGACAGCTTTTCCTTGCCAATATCTCTCTTTTGCAAAGAGCTGCGCATTGGAAAATTCAGGGCTATGTCGTGTAGATGATGGCCTAACAGGAGGCTTTAAAATTTTCTTTCTAGTGTCCTTCGTTTGGGAGAAAAATGCAAAGGTACAAGACAGCTTTTCCTTGCCAATATCTCTCTTTTGCAAAGAGCTGCGCATTGGAAAATTCAGGGCTATGTCGTGTAGATGATGGCCTAACAGGAGGCTTTAAAATTTTCTTTCTAGTGTCCTTCATTTGGGAGAAAAATGCAATGGTACAAGACAGCTTTTCCTTGCCAATATCTCTCTTTTGCAAAGAGCTGAGCATTGGAAAATTCAGGGCTATTTCGTGTAGATGATGGCCTAACAGGAGGCTTTAAAATTTTCTTTCTAGTGTCCTTCGTTTGGGAGAAAAATGCAAAGGTACAAGACAGCTTTTCCTTGCCAATATCTCTCTTTTGCAAAGAGCTACGCATTGGAAAATTCAGGGCTATGTCGTGTAGATGATGGCCTAACAGGAGGCTTTAAAATTTTAATTCTAGTGTCCTTCGTTTGGGAGAAAAATGCAAAGGTACAAGACAGCTTTTCCTTGCCAATATCTCTCCTTTGCAAAGAGCTACGCATTGGAAAATTCAGGGCTATGTCGTGTAGATGATGGCCTAACAGGAGGCTTTAAAATTTTCTTTCTAGTGACCTTCGTTTGGGAGAAAAATGCAAAGGTACAAGACAGCTTTTCCTTGCCAATATCTCTCTTTTGCAAAGAGCTGCGCATTGGAAAATTCAGGGCTATGTCGTGTAGATGATGGCCTAACAGGAGGCTTTAAAATTTTCTTTCTAGTGACCTTCGTTTGGGAGAAAAATGCAAAGGTACAAGACAGCTTTTCCTTGCCAATATCTCTCTTTTGCAAAGAGCTGCGCATTGGAAAATTCAGGGATATGTCGTGTAGATGATGGCCTAACAGGAGGCTTTAAAATTTTAATTCTAGTGTCCTTCGTTTGGGAGAAAAATGCAAAGGTACAAGACAGCTTTTCCTTGCATATATCTCTATTTTGCAAAGAGCTACGCATTGGAAAATTAAGGGCTATGTCGTGTAGATGATTGCCTAACAGGAGGCTTTAAAATTTTCTTTCTAGTGACCTTCGTTTGGGAGAAAAATGCAATGGTACAAGACAGCTTTTCCTTGCCAATATCTCTCTTTTGCAAAGAGCTGCGCATTGGAAAATTCAGGGCTATGTCGTGTAGATGATGGCCTAACAGGAGGCTTTAAAATTTTCTTTCTAGTGTCCTTCGTTTGGGAGAAAAATGCAAAGGTACAAGACAGCTTTTCCTTGCCAATATCTCTCTTTTGCAAAGAGCTGCGCATTGGAAAATTCAGGGCTATGTCGTGTAGATGATGGCCTAACAGGAGGCTTTAAAATTTTCTTTCTAGTGTCCTTCGTTTGGGAGAAAAATGCAAAGGTACAAGACAGCTTTTCCTTGCCAATATCTCTCTTTTGCAAAGAGCTGCGCATTGGAAAATTCAGGGCTATGTCGTGTGGATGATGGCCTAACAGGAGGCTTTAAAATTTTCTTTCTAGTGTCCTTCGTTTGGGAGAAAAATGCAATGGTACAAGACAGCTTTTCCTTGCCAATATCTCTCTTTTGCAAAGAGCTGCGCATTGGAAAATTCAGGGCTATGTCGTGTAGATGATGGCCTAACAGGAGGCTTTAAAATTTTCTTTCTAGTGTCCTTCGTTTGGGAGAAAAATGCAATGGTACAAGACAGCTTTTCCTTGCCAATATCTCTCATTTGCAAAGAGCTGCGCATTGGAAAATTCAGGGCTATGTCGTGTAGATGATGGCCTAACAGGAGGCTTTAAAATTTTCTTTCTAGTGTCCTTCGTTTGGGAGAAAAATGCAAAGGTACAAGACAGCTTTTCCTTGCCAATATCTCTCTTTTGCAAAGAGCTGCGCATTGGAAAATTCAGGGCTATGTCGTGTAGATGATGGCCTAACAGGAGGCTTTAAAATTTTCTTTCTAGTGACCTTCGTTTGGGAGAAAAATGCAATGGTACAAGACAGCTTTTCCTTGCCAATATCTCTCTTTTGCAAAGAGCTACGCATTGGAAAATTCAGGGCTATGTCGTGTAGATGATGGCCTAACAGGAGGCTTTAAAATTTTAATTCTAGTGTCCTTCGTTTGGGAGAAAAATGCAAAGGTACAAGACAGCTTTTCCTTGCCAATATCTCTCTTTTGCAAAGAGCTGCGCATTGGAAAATTCAGGGCTATGTCGTGTAGATGATGGCCTAACAGGAGGCTTTAAAATTTTCTTTCTAGTGTCCTTCGTTTGGGAGAAAAATGCAAAGGTACAAGACAGCTTTTCCTTGCCAATATCTCTCTTTTGCAAAGAGCTGCGCATTGGAAAATTCAGGGCTATGTCGTGTAGATGATGGCCTAACAGGAGGCTTTAAAATTTTCTTTCTAGTGTCCTTCGTTTGGGAGAAAAATGCAATGGTACAAGACAGCTTTTCCTTGCCAATATCTCTCTTTTGCAAAGAGCTGCGCATTGGAAAATTCAGGGCTATGACGTGTAGATGATGGCCTAACAGGAGGCTTTAAAATTTTAATTCTAGTGTCCTTCGTTTGGGAGAAAAATGCAAAGGTACAAGACAGCTTTTCCTTGCATATATCTCTATTTTGCAAAGAGCTACGCATTGGAAAATTAAGGGCTATGTCGTGTAGATGATGGCCTAACAGGAGGCTTTAAAATTTTCTTTCTAGTGACCTTCGTTTGGGAGAAAAATGCAATGGTACAAGACAGCTTTTCCTTGCCAATATCTCTCTTTTGCAAAGAGCTGCGCATTGGAAAATTCAGGGCTATGTCGTGCAGATGATGGCCTAACAGGAGGCTTTAAAATTTTCTTTCTAGTGTCCTTCGTTTGGGAGAAAAATGCAAAGGTACAAGACAGCTTTTCCTTGCCAATATCTCTCTTTTGCAAAGAGCTGCGCATTGGAAAATTCAGGGCTATGTCGTGTAGATGATGGCCTAACAGGAGGCTTTAAAATTTTCTTTCTAGTGACCTTCGTTTGGGAGAAAAATGCAAAGGTACAAGACAGCTTTTCCTTGCCAATATCTCTCTTTTGCAAAGAGCTGTGCATAGGAAAATTCAGGGCTATTTCGTGTAGATGATGGCCTAACAGGAGGCTTTAAAATTTTCTTTCTAGTGTCCTTCGTTTGGGAGAAAAATGCAAAGGTACAAGACAGCTTTTCCTTGCCAATATCTCTCTTTTGCAAAGAGCTACGCATTGGAAAATTCAGGGCTATGTCGTGTAGATGATGGCCTAACAGGAGGCTTTAAAATTTTCTTTCTAGTGACCTTCGTTTGGGAGAAAAATGCAAAGGTACAAGACAGCTTTTCCTTGCCAATATCTCTCTTTTGCAAAGAGCTGTGCATAGGAAAATTAAGGGCTATGTCGTGTAGATGATGGCCTAACAGGAGGCTTTAAAATTTTCTTTCTAGTGACCTTCGTTTGGGAGAAAAATGCAAAGGTACAAGACAGCTTTTCCTTGCCAATATCTCTCTTTTGCAAAGAGCTACGCATTGGAAAATTCAGGGCTATGTCGTGTAGATGATGGCCTAACAGGAGGCTTTAAAATTTTCTTTCTAGTGTCCTTCATTTGGGAGAAAAATGCAATGGTACAAGACAGCTTTTCCTTGCCAATATCTCTCTTTTGCAAAGAGCTGAGCATTGGAAAATTCAGGGCTATTTCGTGTAGATGATGGCCTAACAGGAGGCTTTAAAATTTTCTTTCTAGTGTCCTTCGTTTGGGAGAAAAATGCAAAGGTACAAGACAGCTTTTCCTTGCCAATATCTCTCTTTTGCAAAGAGCTACGCATTGGAAAATTCAGGGCTATGTCGTGTAGATGATGGCCTAACAGGAGGCTTTAAAATTTTAATTCTAGTGTCCTTCGTTTGGGAGAAAAATGCAAAGGTACAAGACAGCTTTTCCTTGCCAATATCTCTCCTTTGCAAAGAGCTACGCATTGGAAAATTCAGGGCTATGTCGTGTAGATGATGGCCTAACAGGAGGCTTTAAAATTTTCTTTCTAGTGACCTTCGTTTGGGAGAAAAATGCAAAGGTACAAGACAGCTTTTCCTTGCCAATATCTCTCTTTTGCAAAGAGCTGCGCATTGGAAAATTCAGGGCTATGTCGTGTAGATGATGGCCTAACAGGAGGCTTTAAAATTTTCTTTCTAGTGACCTTCGTTTGGGAGAAAAATGCAAAGGTACAAGACAGCTTTTCCTTGCCAATATCTCTCTTTTGCAAAGAGCTGCGCATTGGAAAATTCAGGGATATGTCGTGTAGATGATGGCCTAACAGGAGGCTTTAAAATTTTAATTCTAGTGTCCTTCGTTTGGGAGAAAAATGCAAAGGTACAAGACAGCTTTTCCTTGCATATATCTCTATTTTGCAAAGAGCTACGCATTGGAAAATTAAGGGCTATGTCGTGTAGATGATTGCCTAACAGGAGGCTTTAAAATTTTCTTTCTAGTGACCTTCGTTTGGGAGAAAAATGCAATGGTACAAGACAGCTTTTCCTTGCCAATATCTCTCTTTTGCAAAGAGCTGCGCATTGGAAAATTCAGGGCTATGTCGTGTAGATGATGGCCTAACAGGAGGCTTTAAAATTTTCTTTCTAGTGTCCTTCGTTTGGGAGAAAAATGCAAAGGTACAAGACAGCTTTTCCTTGCCAATATCTCTCTTTTGCAAAGAGCTGCGCATTGGAAAATTCAGGGCTATGTCGTGTAGATGATGGCCTAACAGGAGGCTTTAAAATTTTCTTTCTAGTGTCCTTCGTTTGGGAGAAAAATGCAAAGGTACAAGACAGCTTTTCCTTGCCAATATCTCTCTTTTGCAAAGAGCTGCGCATTGGAAAATTCAGGGCTATGTCGTGTGGATGATGGCCTAACAGGAGGCTTTAAAATTTTCTTTCTAGTGTCCTTCGTTTGGGAGAAAAATGCAATGGTACAAGACAGCTTTTCCTTGCCAATATCTCTCTTTTGCAAAGAGCTGCGCATTGGAAAATTCAGGGCTATGTCGTGTAGATGATGGCCTAACAGGAGGCTTTAAAATTTTCTTTCTAGTGTCCTTCGTTTGGGAGAAAAATGCAATGGTACAAGACAGCTTTTCCTTGCCAATATCTCTCATTTGCAAAGAGCTGCGCATTGGAAAATTCAGGGCTATGTCGTGTAGATGATGGCCTAACAGGAGGCTTTAAAATTTTCTTTCTAGTGTCCTTCGTTTGGGAGAAAAATGCAAAGGTACAAGACAGCTTTTCCTTGCCAATATCTCTCTTTTGCAAAGAGCTGCGCATTGGAAAATTCAGGGCTATGTCGTGTAGATGATGGCCTAACAGGAGGCTTTAAAATTTTCTTTCTAGTGACCTTCGTTTGGGAGAAAAATGCAATGGTACAAGACAGCTTTTCCTTGCCAATATCTCTCTTTTGCAAAGAGCTACGCATTGGAAAATTCAGGGCTATGTCGTGTAGATGATGGCCTAACAGGAGGCTTTAAAATTTTAATTCTAGTGTCCTTCGTTTGGGAGAAAAATGCAAAGGTACAAGACAGCTTTTCCTTGCCAATATCTCTCTTTTGCAAAGAGCTGCGCATTGGAAAATTCAGGGCTATGTCGTGTAGATGATGGCCTAACAGGAGGCTTTAAAATTTTCTTTCTAGTGTCCTTCGTTTGGGAGAAAAATGCAAAGGTACAAGACAGCTTTTCCTTGCCAATATCTCTCTTTTGCAAAGAGCTGCGCATTGGAAAATTCAGGGCTATGTCGTGTAGATGATGGCCTAACAGGAGGCTTTAAAATTTTCTTTCTAGTGTCCTTCGTTTGGGAGAAAAATGCAATGGTACAAGACAGCTTTTCCTTGCCAATATCTCTCTTTTGCAAAGAGCTGCGCATTGGAAAATTCAGGGCTATGACGTGTAGATGATGGCCTAACAGGAGGCTTTAAAATTTTAATTCTAGTGTCCTTCGTTTGGGAGAAAAATGCAAAGGTACAAGACAGCTTTTCCTTGCATATATCTCTATTTTGCAAAGAGCTACGCATTGGAAAATTAAGGGCTATGTCGTGTAGATGATGGCCTAACAGGAGGCTTTAAAATTTTCTTTCTAGTGACCTTCGTTTGGGAGAAAAATGCAATGGTACAAGACAGCTTTTCCTTGCCAATATCTCTCTTTTGCAAAGAGCTGCGCATTGGAAAATTCAGGGCTATGTCGTGCAGATGATGGCCTAACAGGAGGCTTTAAAATTTTCTTTCTAGTGTCCTTCGTTTGGGAGAAAAATGCAAAGGTACAAGACAGCTTTTCCTTGCCAATATCTCTCTTTTGCAAAGAGCTGCGCATTGGAAAATTCAGGGCTATGTCGTGTGGATGATGGCCTAACAGGAGGCTTTAAAATTTTCTTTCTAGTGTCCTTCGTTTGGGAGAAAAATGCAATGGTACAAGACAGCTTTTCCTTGCCAATATCTCTCTTTTGCAAAGAGCTGCGCATTGGAAAATTCAGGGCTATGTCGTGTGGATGATGGCCTAACAGGAGGCTTTAAAATTTTCTTTCTAGTGTCCTTCGTTTGGGAGAAAAATGCAATGGTACAAGACAGCTTTTCCTTGCCAATATCTCTCATTTGCAAAGAGCTGCGCATTGGAAAATTCAGGGCTATGTCGTGTAGATGATGGCCTAACAGGAGGCTTTAAAATTGTCTTTCTAGTGTCCTTCGTTTGGGAGAAAAATGCAAAGGTACAAGACAGCTTTTCCTTGCCAATATCTCTCTTTTGCAAAGAGCTGCGCATTGGAAAATTCAGGGCTATGTCGTGTAGATGATGGCCTAACAGGAGGCTTTAAAATTTTCTTTCTAGTGACCTTCGTTTGGGAGAAAAATGCAATAGTACAAGACAGCTTTTCCTTGCCAATATCTCTCTTTTGCAAAGAGCTACGCATTGGAAAATTCAGGGCTATGTCGTGTAGATGATGGCCTAACAGGAGGCTTTAAAATTTTAATTCTAGTGTCCTTCGTTTGGGAGAAAAATGCAAAGGTACAAGACAGCTTTTCCTTGCCAATATCTCTCTTTTGCAAAGAGCTGCGCATTGGAAAATTCAGGGCTAAGTCGTGTAGATGATGGCCTAACAGGAGGCTTTAAAATTTTCTTTCTAGTGACCTTCGTTTGGGAGAAAAATGCAAAGGTACAAGACAGCTTTTCCTTGCCAATATCTCTCTTTTGCAAAGAGCTGCGCATTGGAAAATTCAGGGCTATGTCGTGTAGATGATGGCCTAACAGGAGGCTTTAAAATTTTAATTCTAGTGTCCTTCGTTTGGGAGAAAAATGCAAAGGTACAAGACAGCTTTTCCTTGCATATATCTCTCTTTTGCAAAGAGCTGCGCATTGGAAAATTCAGGGCTATGTCGTGTGGATGATGGCCTAACAGGAGGCTTTAAAATTTTCTTTCTAGTGTCCTTCGTTTGGGAGAAAAATGCAATGGTACAAGACAGCTTTTCCTTGCCAATATCTCTCATTTGCAAAGAGCTGCGCATTGGAAAATTCAGGGCTATGTCGTGTAGATGATGGCCTAACAGGAGGCTTTAAAATTTTCTTTCTAGTGTCCTTCGTTTGGGAGAAAAATGCAAAGGTACAAGACAGCTTTTCCTTGCCAATATCTCTCTTTTGCAAAGAGCTGCGCATTGGAAAATTCAGGGCTATGTCGTGTAGATGATGGCCTAACAGGAGGCTTTAAAATTTTCTTTCTAGTGACCTTCGTTTGGGAGAAAAATGCAAAGGTACAAGACAGCTTTTCCTTGCCAATATCTCTCTTTTGCAAAGAGCTGCGCATTGGAAAATTCAGGGCTATGTCGTGTAGATGATGGCCTAACAGGAGGCTTTAAAATTTTCTTTCTAGTGACCTTCGTTTGGGAGAAAAATGCAATAGTACAAGACAGCTTTTCCTTGCCAATATCTCTCTTTTGCAAAGAGCTACGCATTGGAAAATTCAGGGCTATGTCGTGTAGATGATGGCCTAACAGGAGGCTTTAAAATTTTAATTCTAGTGTCCTTCGTTTGGGAGAAAAATGCAAAGGTACAAGACAGCTTTTCCTTGCCAATATCTCTCTTTTGCAAAGAGCTGCGCATTGGAAAATTCAGGGCTAAGTCGTGTAGATGATGGCCTAACAGGAGGCTTTAAAATTTTCTTTCTAGTGACCTTCGTTTGGGAGAAAAATGCAAAGGTACAAGACAGCTTTTCCTTGCCAATATCTCTCTTTTGCAAAGAGCTGCGCATTGGAAAATTCAGGGCTATGTCGTGTAGATGATGGCCTAACAGGAGGCTTTAAAATTTTAATTCTAGTGTCCTTCGTTTGGGAGAAAAATGCAAAGGTACAAGACAGCTTTTCCTTGCATATATCTCTCTTTTGCAAAGAGCTGCGCATTGGAAAATTCAGGGCTATGTCGTGTGGATGATGGCCTAACAGGAGGCTTTAAAATTTTCTTTCTAGTGTCCTTCGTTTGGGAGAAAAATGCAATGGTACAAGACAGCTTTTCCTTGCCAATATCTCTCATTTGCAAAGAGCTGCGCATTGGAAAATTCAGGGCTATGTCGTGTAGATGATGGCCTAACAGGAGGCTTTAAAATTTTCTTTCTAGTGTCCTTCGTTTGGGAGAAAAATGCAAAGGTACAAGACAGCTTTTCCTTGCCAATATCTCTCTTTTGCAAAGAGCTGCGCATTGGAAAATTCAGGGCTATGTCGTGTAGATGATGGCCTAACAGGAGGCTTTAAAATTTTCTTTCTAGTGACCTTCGTTTGGGAGAAAAATGCAATGGTACAAGACAGCTTTTCCTTGCCAATATCTCTCTTTTGCAAAGAGCTACGCATTGGAAAATTCAGGGCTATGTCGTGTAGATGATGGCCTAACAGGAGGCTTTAAAATTTTAATTCTAGTGTCCTTCGTTTGGGAGAAAAATGCAAAGGTACAAGACAGCTTTTCCTTGCCAATATCTCTCTTTTGCAAAGAGCTGCGCATTGGAAAATTCAGGGCTATGTCGTGTAGATGATGGCCTAACAGGAGGCTTTAAAATTTTCTTTCTAGTGTCCTTCGTTTGGGAGAAAAATGCAAAGGTACAAGACAGCTTTTCCTTGCCAATATCTCTCTTTTGCAAAGAGCTGCGCATTGGAAAATTCAGGGCTATGTCGTGTAGATGATGGCCTAACAGGAGGCTTTAAAATTTTCTTTCTAGTGTCCTTCGTTTGGGAGAAAAATGCAATGGTACAAGACAGCTTTTCCTTGCCAATATCTCTCTTTTGCAAAGAGCTGCGCATTGGAAAATTCAGGGCTATTTCGTGTAGATGATGGCCTAACAGGAGGCTTTAAAATTTTCTTTCTAGTGTCCTTCGTTTGGGAGAAAAATGCAAAGGTACAAGACAGCTTTTCCTTGCCAATATCTCTCTTTTGCAAAGAGCTACGCATTGGAAAATTCAGGGCTATGTCGTGTAGATGATGGCCTAACAGGAGGCTTTAACATTTTCTTTCTAGTGACCTTCGTTTGGGAGAAAAATGCAAAGGTACAAGACAGCTTTTCCTTGCCAATATCTCTCTTTTGCAAAGAGCTGCGCATTGGAAAATTCAGGGCTATGTCGTGTAGATGATGGCCTAACAGGAGGCTTTAAAATTTTAATTCTAGTGTCCTTCGTTTGGGAGAAAAATGCAAAGGTACAAGACAGCTTTTCCTTGCATATATCTCTATTTTGCAAAGAGCTACGCATTGGAAAATTAAGGGCTATGTCGTGTAGATGATGGCCTAACAGGAGGCTTTAAAATTTTCTTTCTAGTGACCTTCGTTTGGGAGAAAAATGCAATGGTACAAGACAGCTTTTCCTTGCCAATATCTCTCTTTTGCAAAGAGCTGCGCATTGGAAAATTCAGGGCTATGTCGTGCAGATGATGGCCTAACAGGAGGCTTTAAAATTTTCTTTCTAGTGTCCTTCGTTTGGGAGAAAAATGCAAAGGTACAAGACAGCTTTTCCTTGCCAATATCTCTCTTTTGCAAAGAGCTGCGCATTGGAAAATTCAGGGCTATGTCGTGTGGATGATGGCCTAACAGGAGGCTTTAAAATTTTCTTTCTAGTGTCCTTCGTTTGGGAGAAAAATGCAATGGTATGGTACAAGACAGCTTTTCCTTGCCAATATCTCTCTTTTGCAAAGAGCTGCGCATTGGAAAATTCAGGGCTATGTCGTGTGGATGATGGCCTAACAGGAGGCTTTAAAATTTTCTTTCTAGTGTCCTTCGTTTGGGAGAAAAATGCAATGGTACAAGACAGCTTTTCCTTGCCAATATCTCTCATTTGCAAAGAGCTGCGCATTGGAAAATTCAGGGCTATGTCGTGTAGATGATGGCCTAACAGGAGGCTTTAAAATTTTCTTTCTAGTGTCCTTCGTTTGGGAGAAAAATGCAAAGGTACAAGACAGCTTTTCCTTGCCAATATCTCTCTTTTGCAAAGAGCTGCGCATTGGAAAATTCAGGGCTATGTCGTGTAGATGATGGCCTAACAGGAGGCTTTAAAATTTTCTTTCTAGTGACCTTCGTTTGGGAGAAAAATGCAATGGTACAAGACAGCTTTTCCTTGCCAATATCTCTCTTTTGCAAAGAGCTACGCATTGGAAAATTCAGGGCTATGTCGTGTAGATGATGGCCTAACAGGAGGCTTTAAAATTTTAATTCTAGTGTCCTTCGTTTGGGAGAAAAATGCAAAGGTACAAGACAGCTTTTCCTTGCCAATATCTCTCTTTTGCAAAGAGCTGCGCATTGGAAAATTCAGGGCTATGTCGTGTAGATGATGGCCTAACAGGAGGCTTTAAAATTTTCTTTCTAGTGTCCTTCGTTTGGGAGAAAAATGCAAAGGTACAAGACAGCTTTTCCTTGCCAATATCTCTCTTTTGCAAAGAGCTGCGCATTGGAAAATTCAGGGCTATGTCGTGTAGATGATGGCCTAACAGGAGGCTTTAAAATTTTCTTTCTAGTGTCCTTCGTTTGGGAGAAAAATGCAATGGTACAAGACAGCTTTTCCTTGCCAATATCTCTCTTTTGCAAAGAGCTGCGCATTGGAAAATTCAGGGCTATTTCGTGTAGATGATGGCCTAACAGGAGGCTTTAAAATTTTCTTTCTAGTGTCCTTCGTTTGGGAGAAAAATGCAAAGGTACAAGACAGCTTTTCCTTGCCAATATCTCTCTTTTGCAAAGAGCTACGCATTGGAAAATTCAGGGCTATGTCGTGTAGATGATGGCCTAACAGGAGGCTTTAAAATTTTCTTTCTAGTGACCTTCGTTTGGGAGAAAAATGCAAAGGTACAAGACAGCTTTTCCTTGCCAATATCTCTCTTTTGCAAAGAGCTGCGCATTGGAAAATTCAGGGCTATGTCGTGTAGATGATGGCCTAACAGGAGGCTTTAAAATTTTAATTCTAGTGTCCTTCGTTTGGGAGAAAAATGCAAAGGTACAAGACAGCTTTTCCTTGCATATATCTCTATTTTGCAAAGAGCTACGCATTGGAAAATTAAGGGCTATGTCGTGCAGATGATGGCCTAACAGGAGGCTTTAAAATTTTCTTTCTAGTGTCCTTCGTTTGGGAGAAAAATGCAAAGGTACAAGACAGCTTTTCCTTGCCAATATCTCTCTTTTGCAAAGAGCTGCGCATTGGAAAATTCAGGGCTATGTCGTGTGGATGATGGCCTAACAGGAGGCTTTAAAATTTTCTTTCTAGTGTCCTTCGTTTGGGAGAAAAATGCAATGGTACAAGACAGCTTTTCCTTGCCAATATCTCTCTTTTGCAAAGAGCTGCGCATTGGAAAATTCAGGGCTATGTCGTGTGGATGATGGCCTAACAGGAGGCTTTAAAATTTTCTTTCTAGTGTCCTTCGTTTGGGAGAAAAATGCAATGGTACAAGACAGCTTTTCCTTGCCAATATCTCTCATTTGCAAAGAGCTGCGCATTGGAAAATTCAGGGCTATGTCGTGTAGATGATGGCCTAACAGGAGGCTTTAAAATTTTCTTTCTAGTGTCCTTCGTTTGGGAGAAAAATGCAAAGGTACAAGACAGCTTTTCCTTGCCAATATCTCTCTTTTGCAAAGAGCTGCGCATTGGAAAATTCAGGGCTATGTCGTGTGGATGATGGCCTAACAGGAGGCTTTAAAATTTTCTTTCTAGTGTCCTTCGTTTGGGAGAAAAATGCAATGGTACAAGACAGCTTTTCCTTGCCAATATCTCTCATTTGCAAAGAGCTGCGCATTGGAAAATTCAGGGCTATGTCGTGTAGATGATGGCCTAACAGGAGGCTTTAAAATTTTCTTTCTAGTGTCCTTCGTTTGGGAGAAAAATGCAAAGGTACAAGACAGCTTTTCCTTGCCAATATCTCTCTTTTGCAAAGAGCTGCGCATTGGAAAATTCAGGGCTATGTCGTGTAGATGATGGCCTAACAGGAGGCTTTAAAATTTTCTTTCTAGTGACCTTCGTTTGGGAGAAAAATGCAATAGTACAAGACAGCTTTTCCTTGCCAATATCTCTCTTTTGCAAAGAGCTACGCATTGGAAAATTCAGGGCTATGTCGTGTAGATGATGGCCTAACAGGAGGCTTTAAAATTTTAATTCTAGTGTCCTTCGTTTGGGAGAAAAATGCAAAGGTACAAGACAGCTTTTCCTTGCCAATATCTCTCTTTTGCAAAGAGCTGCGCATTGGAAAATTCAGGGCTATGTCGTGTAGATGATGGCCTAACAGGAGGCTTTAAAATTTTCTTTCTAGTGTCCTTCGTTTGGGAGAAAAATGCAAAGGTACAAGACAGCTTTTCCTTGCCAATATCTCTCTTTTGCAAAGAGCTGCGCATTGGAAAATTCAGGGCTATGTCGTGTAGATGATGGCCTAACAGGAGGCTTTAAAATTTTCTTTCTAGTGTCCTTCGTTTGGGAGAAAAATGCAATGGTACAAGACAGCTTTTCCTTGCCAATATCTCTCTTTTGCAAAGAGCTGCGCATTGGAAAATTCAGGGCTATTTCGTGTAGATGATGGCCTAACAGGAGGCTTTAAAATTTTCTTTCTAGTGTCCTTCGTTTGGGAGAAAAATGCAAAGGTACAAGACAGCTTTTCCTTGCCAATATCTCTCTTTTGCAAAGAGCTACGCATTGGAAAATTCAGGGCTATGTCGTGTAGATGATGGCCTAACAGGAGGCTTTAAAATTTTCTTTCTAGTGTCCTTCGTTTGGGAGAAAAATGCAAAGGTACAAGACAGCTTTTCCTTGCCAATATCTCTCTTTTGCAAAGAGCTACGCATTGGAAAATTCAGGGCTATGTCGTGTAGATGATGGCCTAACAGGAGGCTTTAAAATTTTAATTCTAGTGTCCTTCGTTTGGGAGAAAAATGCAAAGGTACAAGACAGCTTTTCCTTGCATATATCTCTATTTTGCAAAGAGCTACGCATTGGAAAATTAAGGGCTATGTCGTGTAGATGATGGCCTAACAGGAGGCTTTAAAATTTTCTTTCTAGTGACCTTCGTTTGGGAGAAAAATGCAATGGTACAAGACAGCTTTTCCTTGCCAATATCTCTCTTTTGCAAAGAGCTGCGCATTGGAAAATTCAGGGCTATGTCGTGTGGATGATGGCCTAACAGGAGGCTTTAAAATTTTCTTTCTAGTGTCCTTCGTTTGGGAGAAAAATGCAATGGTACAAGACAGCTTTTCCTTGCCAATATCTCTCTTTTGCAAAGAGCTGCGCATTGGAAAATTCAGGGCTATGTCGTGTGGATGATGGCCTAACAGGAGGCTTTAAAATTTTCTTTCTAGTGTCCTTCGTTTGGGAGAAAAATGCAATGGTACAAGACAGCTTTTCCTTGCCAATATCTCTCATTTGCAAAGAGCTGCGCATTGGAAAATTCAGGGCTATGTCGTGTAGATGATGGCCTAACAGGAGGCTTTAAAATTTTCTTTCTAGTGTCCTTCGTTTGGGAGAAAAATGCAAAGGTACAAGACAGCTTTTCCTTGCCAATATCTCTCTTTTGCAAAGAGCTGCGCATTGGAAAATTCAGGGCTATGTCGTGTAGATGATGGCCTAACAGGAGGCTTTAAAATTTTCTTTCTAGTGACCTTCGTTTGGGAGAAAAATGCAATAGTACAAGACAGCTTTTCCTTGCCAATATCTCTCTTTTGCAAAGAGCTACGCATTGGAAAATTCAGGGCTATGTCGTGTAGATGATGGCCTAACAGGAGGCTTTAAAATTTTAATTCTAGTGTCCTTCGTTTGGGAGAAAAATGCAAAGGTACAAGACAGCTTTTCCTTGCATATATCTCTCTTTTGCAAAGAGCTGCGCATTGGAAAATTCAGGGCTATTTCGTGTAGATGATGGCCTAACAGGAGGCTTTAAAATTTTCTTTCTAGTGTCCTTCGTTTGGGAGAAAAATGCAAAGGTACAAGACAGCTTTTCCTTGCCAATATCTCTCTTTTGCAAAGAGCTGCGCATTGGAAAATTCAGGGCTATGTCGTGTAGATGATGGCCTAACAGGAGGCTTTAAAATTTTCTTTCTAGTGTCCTTCGTTTGGGAGAAAAATGCAATGGTACAAGACAGCTTTTCCTTGCCAATATCTCTCTTTTGCAAAGAGCTGCGCATTGGAAAATTCAGGGCTATTTCGTGTAGATGATGGCCTAACAGGAGGCTTTAAAATTTTCTTTCTAGTGTCTTTCGTTTGGGAGAAAAATGCAAAGGTACAAGACAGCTTTTCCTTGCCAATATCTCTCTTTTGCAAAGAGCTACGCATTGGAAAATTCAGGGCTATGTCGTGTAGATGATGGCCTAACAGGAGGCTTTAAAATTTTCTTTCTAGTGACCTTCGTTTGGGAGAAAAATGCAAAGGTACAAGACAGCTTTTCCTTGCCAATATCTCTCTTTTGCAAAGAGCTGCGCATTGGAAAATTCAGGGCTATGTCGTGTAGATGATGGCCTAACAGGAGGCTTTAAAATTTTAATTCTAGTGTCCTTCGTTTGGGAGAAAAATGCAAAGGTACAAGACAGCTTTTCCTTGCATATATCTCTCTTTTGCAAAGAGCTGCGCATTGGAAAATTCAGGGCTATGTCGTGTGGATGATGGCCTAACAGGAGGCTTTAAAATTTTCTTTCTAGTGTCCTTCGTTTGGGAGAAAAATGCAATGGTACAAGACAGCTTTTCCTTGCCAATATCTCTCATTTGCAAAGAGCTGCGCATTGGAAAATTCAGGGCTATGTCGTGTAGATGATGGCCTAACAGGAGGCTTTAAAATTTTCTTTCTAGTGTCCTTCGTTTGGGAGAAAAATGCAAAGGTACAAGACAGCTTTTCCTTGCCAATATCTCTCTTTTGCAAAGAGCTGCGCATTGGAAAATTCAGGGCTATGTCGTGTGGATGATGGCCTAACAGGAGGCTTTAAAATTTTCTTTCTAGTGTCCTTCGTTTGGGAGAAAAATGCAATGGTACAAGACAGCTTTTCCTTGCCAATATCTCTCATTTGCAAAGAGCTGCGCATTGGAAAATTCAGGGCTATGTCGTGTAGATGATGGCCTAACAGGAGGCTTTAAAATTTTCTTTCTAGTGTCCTTCGTTTGGGAGAAAAATGCAAAGGTACAAGACAGCTTTTCCTTGCCAATATCTCTCTTTTGCAAAGAGCTGCGCATTGGAAAATTCAGGGCTATGTCGTGTAGATGATGGCCTAACAGGAGGCTTTAAAATTTTCTTTCTAGTGACCTTCGTTTGGGAGAAAAATGCAATAGTACAAGACAGCTTTTCCTTGCCAATATCTCTCTTTTGCAAAGAGCTACGCATTGGAAAATTCAGGGCTATGTCGTGTAGATGATGGCCTAACAGGAGGCTTTAAAATTTTAATTCTAGTGTCCTTCGTTTGGGAGAAAAATGCAAAGGTACAAGACAGCTTTTCCTTGCCAATATCTCTCTTTTGCAAAGAGCTGCGCATTGGAAAATTCAGGGCTATGTCGTGTAGATGATGGCCTAACAGGAGGCTTTAAAATTTTCTTTCTAGTGTCCTTCGTTTGGGAGAAAAATGCAAAGGTACAAGACAGCTTTTCCTTGCCAATATCTCTCTTTTGCAAAGAGCTGCGCATTGGAAAATTCAGGGCTATGTCGTGTAGATGATGGCCTAACAGGAGGCTTTAAAATTTTCTTTCTAGTGTCCTTCGTTTGGGAGAAAAATGCAATGGTACAAGACAGCTTTTCCTTGCCAATATCTCTCTTTTGCAAAGAGCTGCGCATTGGAAAATTCAGGGCTATTTCGTGTAGATGATGGCCTAACAGGAGGCTTTAAAATTTTCTTTCTAGTGTCCTTCGTTTGGGAGAAAAATGCAAAGGTACAAGACAGCTTTTCCTTGCCAATATCTCTCTTTTGCAAAGAGCTACGCATTGGAAAATTCAGGGCTATGTCGTGTAGATGATGGCCTAACAGGAGGCTTTAAAATTTTCTTTCTAGTGTCCTTCGTTTGGGAGAAAAATGCAAAGGTACAAGACAGCTTTTCCTTGCCAATATCTCTCTTTTGCAAAGAGCTACGCATTGGAAAATTCAGGGCTATGTCGTGTAGATGATGGCCTAACAGGAGGCTTTAAAATTTTAATTCTAGTGTCCTTCGTTTGGGAGAAAAATGCAAAGGTACAAGACAGCTTTTCCTTGCATATATCTCTATTTTGCAAAGAGCTACGCATTGGAAAATTAAGGGCTATGTCGTGTAGATGATGGCCTAACAGGAGGCTTTAAAATTTTCTTTCTAGTGACCTTCGTTTGGGAGAAAAATGCAATGGTACAAGACAGCTTTTCCTTGCCAATATCTCTCTTTTGCAAAGAGCTGCGCATTGGAAAATTCAGGGCTATGTCGTGCAGATGATGGCCTAACAGGAGGCTTTAAAATTTTCTTTCTAGTGTCCTTCGTTTGGGAGAAAAATGCAAAGGTACAAGACAGCTTTTCCTTGCCAATATCTCTCTTTTGCAAAGAGCTGCGCATTGGAAAATTCAGGGCTATGTCGTGTGGATGATGGCCTAACAGGAGGCTTTAAAATTTTCTTTCTAGTGTCCTTCGTTTGGGAGAAAAATGCAATGGTACAAGACAGCTTTTCCTTGCCAATATCTCTCTTTTGCAAAGAGCTGCGCATTGGAAAATTCAGGGCTATGTCGTGTGGATGATGGCCTAACAGGAGGCTTTAAAATTTTCTTTCTAGTGTCCTTCGTTTGGGAGAAAAATGCAATGGTACAAGACAGCTTTTCCTTGCCAATATCTCTCATTTGCAAAGAGCTGCGCATTGGAAAATTCAGGGCTATGTCGTGTAGATGATGGCCTAACAGGAGGCTTTAAAATTTTCTTTCTAGTGTCCTTCGTTTGGGAGAAAAATGCAAAGGTACAAGACAGCTTTTCCTTGCCAATATCTCTCTTTTGCAAAGAGCTGCGCATTGGAAAATTCAGGGCTATGTCGTGTAGATGATGGCCTAACAGGAGGCTTTAAAATTTTCTTTCTAGTGACCTTCGTTTGGGAGAAAAATGCAATAGTACAAGACAGCTTTTCCTTGCCAATATCTCTCTTTTGCAAAGAGCTACGCATTGGAAAATTCAGGGCTATGTCGTGTAGATGATGGCCTAACAGGAGGCTTTAAAATTTTAATTCTAGTGTCCTTCGTTTGGGAGAAAAATGCAAAGGTACAAGACAGCTTTTCCTTGCCAATATCTCTCTTTTGCAAAGAGCTGCGCATTGGAAAATTCAGGGCTATGTCGTGTAGATGATGGCCTAACAGGAGGCTTTAAAATTTTCTTTCTAGTGTCCTTCGTTTGGGAGAAAAATGCAAAGGTACAAGACAGCTTTTCCTTGCCAATATCTCTCTTTTGCAAAGAGCTGCGCATTGGAAAATTCAGGGCTATGTCGTGTAGATGATGGCCTAACAGGAGGCTTTAAAATTTTCTTTCTAGTGTCCTTCGTTTGGGAGAAAAATGCAATGGTACAAGACAGCTTTTCCTTGCCAATATCTCTCTTTTGCAAAGAGCTGCGCATTGGAAAATTCAGGGCTATTTCGTGTAGATGATGGCCTAACAGGAGGCTTTAAAATTTTCTTTCTAGTGTCCTTCGTTTGGGAGAAAAATGCAAAGGTACAAGACAGCTTTTCCTTGCCAATATCTCTCTTTTGCAAAGAGCTACGCATTGGAAAATTCAGGGCTATGTCGTGTAGATGATGGCCTAACAGGAGGCTTTAAAATTTTCTTTCTAGTGACCTTCGTTTGGGAGAAAAATGCAAAGGTACAAGACAGCTTTTCCTTGCCAATATCTCTCTTTTGCAAAGAGCTGCGCATTGGAAAATTCAGGGCTATGTCGTGTAGATGATGGCCTAACAGGAGGCTTTAAAATTTTAATTCTAGTGTCCTTCGTTTGGGAGAAAAATGCAAAGGTACAAGACAGCTTTTCCTTGCATATATCTCTATTTTGCAAAGAGCTACGCATTGGAAAATTAAGGGCTATGTCGTGTAGATGATGGCCTAACAGGAGGCTTTAAAATTTTCTTTCTAGTGACCTTCGTTTGGGAGAAAAATGCAATGGTACAAGACAGCTTTTCCTTGCCAATATCTCTCTTTTGCAAAGAGCTGCGCATTGGAAAATTCAGGGCTATGTCGTGCAGATGATGGCCTAACAGGAGGCTTTAAAATTTTCTTTCTAGTGTCCTTCGTTTGGGAGAAAAATGCAAAGGTACAAGACAGCTTTTCCTTGCCAATATCTCTCTTTTGCAAAGAGCTGCGCATTGGAAAATTCAGGGCTATGTCGTGTGGATGATGGCCTAACAGGAGGCTTTAAAATTTTCTTTCTAGTGTCCTTCGTTTGGGAGAAAAATGCAATGGTACAAGACAGCTTTTCCTTGCCAATATCTCTCTTTTGCAAAGAGCTGCACATTGGAAAATTCAGGGCTATGTCGTGTGGATGATGGCCTAACAGGAGGCTTTAAAATTTTCTTTCTAGTGTCCTTCGTTTGGGAGAAAAATGCAATGGTACAAGACAGCTTTTCCTTGCCAATATCTCTCATTTGCAAAGAGCTGCGCATTGGAAAATTCAGGGCTATGTCGTGTAGATGATGGCCTAACAGGAGGCTTTAAAATTTTCTTTCTAGTGTCCTTCGTTTGGGAGAAAAATGCAAAGGTACAAGACAGCTTTTCCTTGCCAATATCTCTCTTTTGCAAAGAGCTGCGCATTGGAAAATTCAGGGCTATGTCGTGTAGATGATGGCCTAACAGGAGGCTTTAAAATTTTAATTCTAGTGTCCTTCGTTTGGGAGAAAAATGCAAAGGTACAAGACAGCTTTTCCTTGCCAATATCTCTCTTTTGCAAAGAGCTGCGCATTGGAAAATTCAGGGCTATGTCGTGTAGATGATGGCCTAACAGGAGGCTTTAAAATTTTCTTTCTAGTGTCCTTCGTTTGGGAGAAAAATGCAAAGGTACAAGACAGCTTTTCCTTGCCAATATCTCTCTTTTGCAAAGAGCTGCGCATTGGAAAATTCAGGGCTATGTCGTGTAGATGATGGCCTAACAGGAGGCTTTAAAATTTTCTTTCTAGTGTCCTTCGTTTGGGAGAAAAATGCAATGGTACAAGACAGCTTTTCCTTGCCAATATCTCTCTTTTGCAAAGAGCTGCGCATTGGAAAATTCAGGGCTATTTCGTGTAGATGATGGCCTAACAGGAGGCTTTAAAATTTTCTTTCTAGTGTCCTTCGTTTGGGAGAAAAATGCAAAGGTACAAGACAGCTTTTCCTTGCCAATATCTCTCTTTTGCAAAGAGCTATGCATTGGAAAATTCAGGGCTATGTCGTGTAGATGATGGCCTAACAGGAGGCTTTAAAATTTTCTTTCTAGTGACCTTCGTTTGGGAGAAAAATGCAAAGGTACAAGACAGCTTTTCCTTGCCAATATCTCTCTTTTGCAAAGAGCTGCGCATTGGAAAATTCAGGGCTATGTCGTGTAGATGATGGCCTAACAGGAGGCTTTAAAATTTTAATTCTAGTGTCCTTCGTTTGGGAGAAAAATGCAAAGGTACAAGACAGCTTTTCCTTGCATATATCTCTATTTTGCAAAGAGCTACGCATTGGAAAATTAAGGGCTATGTCGTGTAGATGATGGCCTAACAGGAGGCTTTAAAATTTTCTTTCTAGTGACCTTCGTTTGGGAGAAAAATGCAATGGTACAAGACAGCTTTTCCTTGCCAATATCTCTCTTTTGCAAAGAGCTGCGCATTGGAAAATTCAGGGCTATGTCGTGCAGATGATGGCCTAACAGGAGGCTTTAAAATTTTCTTTCTAGTGTCCTTCGTTTGGGAGAAAAATGCAAAGGTACAAGACAGCTTTTCCTTGCCAATATCTCTCTTTTGCAAAGAGCTGCGCATTGGAAAATTCAGGGCTATGTCGTGTAGATGATGGCCTAACAGGAGGCTTTAAATTTTCTTTCTAGTGTCCTTCGTTTAGGAGTAAAATGCAATGGTACAAGACAGTTTTTCCTTGCCAATATCTCTCTTTTGCAAAGAGCTGCGCATTGGAAAATTCAGGGCTATGTCGTGTAGATGATGGCCTAACAGGAGGCTTTAAAATTTTCTTTCTAGTTTCCTTCGTTTGGGAGAAAAATGCAAAGGTACAAAGACAGCTTTTCCTTGCCAATATCTCTCTTTTGCAAAGAGCTACGCATTGGAAAATTCAGGGCTATGTCGTGTAGATGATGGCCTAACAGGAGGCTTTAAAATTTTCTTTCTAGTGACCTTCGTTTGGGAGAAAAATGCAAAGGTACAAGACAGCTTTTCCTTGCCAATATCTCTCTTTTGCAAAGAGCTGCGCATTGGAAAATTCAGGGCTATGTCGTGTAGATGATGGCCTAACAGGAGGCTTTAAAATTTTAATTCTAGTGTCCTTCGTTTGGGAGAAAAATGCAAAGGTACAAGACAGCTTTTCCTTGCATATATCTCTATTTTGCAAAGAGCTGCGCATAGGAAAATTAAGGGCTATGTCGTGTAGATGATGGCCTAACAGGAGGCTTTAAAATTTTCTTTCTAGTGACCTTCGTTTGGGAGAAAAATGCAAAGGTACAAGACAGCTTTTCCTTGCCAATATCTCTCTTTTGCAAAGAGCTGCGCATTGGAAAATTCAGGGCTATGTCGTGTAGATGATGGCCTAACAGGAGGCTGTAAAATTTTCTTTCTAGTGACCTTCGTTTGGGAGAAAAATGCAAAGGTACAAGACAGCTTTTCCTTGCCAATATCTCTCTTTTGCAAAGAGCTGTGCATAGGAAAATTCAGGGCTATTTCGTGTAGATGATGGCCTAACAGGAGGCTTTAAAATTTTCTTTCTAGTGTCCTTCGTTTGGGAGAAAAATGCAAAGGTACAAGACAGCTTTTCCTTGCCAATATCTCTCTTTTGCAAAGAGCTACGCATTGGAAAATTCAGGGCTATGTCGTGTAGATGATGGCCTAACAGGAGGCTTTAAAATTTTCTTTCTAGTGACCTTCGTTTGGGAGAAAAATGCAAAGGTACAAGACAGCTTTTCCTTGCCAATATCTCTCTTTTGCAAAGAGCTGCGCATAGGAAAATTAAGGGCTATGTCGTGTAGATGATGGCCTAACAGGAGGCTTTAAAATTTTCTTTCTAGTGACCTTCGTTTGGGAGAAAAATGCAAAGGTACAAGACAGCTTTTCCTTGCCAATATCTCTCTTTTGCAAAGAGCTGCGCATTGGAAAATTCAGGGCTATGTCGTGTAGATGATGGCCTAACAGGTGGCTTTAAAATTTTCTTTCTAGTGTCCTTCGTTTGGGAGAAAAATGCAATGGTACAAGACAGCTTTTCCCTGCCAATATCTCTCTTTTGCAAAGAGCTACGCATTGGAAAATTCAGGGCTATGTCGTGTAGATGATGGCCTAACAGGAGGCTTTAAAATTTTCTTTCTAGTGACCTTCGTTTGGGAGAAAAATGCAAAGGTACAAGACAGCTTTTCCTTGCCAATATCTCTCTTTTGCAAAGAGCTGCGCATTGGAAAATTCAGGGCTATGTCGTGTAGATGATGGCCTAACAGGAGGCTTTAAAATTTTCTTTCTAGTTTCCTTCGTTTGGGAGAAAAATGCAAAGGTACAAAGACAGCTTTTCCTTGCCAATATCTCTCTTTTGCAAAGAGCTACGCATTGGAAAATTCAGGGCTATGTCGTGTAGATGATGGCCTAACAGGAGGCTTTAAAATTTTCTTTCTAGTGACCTTCGTTTGGGAGAAAAATGCAAAGGTACAAGACAGCTTTTCCTTGCCAATATCTCTCTTTTGCAAAGAGCTGCGCATAGGAAAATTAAGGGCTATGTCGTGTAGATGATGGCCTAACAGGAGGCTTTAAAATTTTCTTTCTAGTGACCTTCGTTTGGGAGAAAAATGCAATGGTACAAGACATCTTTTCCTTGCCAATATCTCTCTTTTGCAAAGAGCTGCGCATTGGAAAATTCAGGGCTATTTCGTGTAGATGATGGCCTAACAGGAGGCTTTAAAATTTTCTTTCTAGTGTCCTTCGTTTGGGAGAAAAATGCAAAGGTACAAGACAGCTTTTCCTTGCCAATATCTCTCTTTTGCAAAGAGCTACGCATTGGAAAATTCAGGGCTATGTCATGTAGATGATGGCCTAACAGGAGGCTTTAAAATTTTCTTTCTAGTGACCTTCGTTTGGGAGAAAAATGCAAAGGTACAAGACAGCTTTTCCTTGCCAATATCTCTCTTTTGCAAAGAGCTGCGCATTGGAAAATTCAGGGCTATGTCGTGTAGATGATGGCCTTACAGGAGGCTGAAAAATTTTCTTTCTAGTGACCTTCGTTTGGGAGAAAAATGCAAAGGTACAAGACAGCTTTTCCTTGCCAATATCTCTCTTTTGCAAAGAGCTGTGCATAGGAAAATTCAGGGCTATTTCGTGTAGATGATGGCCTAACAGGAGGCTTTAAAATTTTCTTTCTAGTGTCCTTCGTTTGGGAGAAAAATGCAAAGGTACAAGACAGCTTTTCCTTGCCAATATCTCTCTTTTGCAAAGAGCTACGCATTGGAAAATTTAGGGCTATGTCGTGTAGATGATGGCCTAACAGGAGGCTTTAAAATTTTCTTTCTAGTGACCTTCGTTTGGGAGAAAAATGCAAAGGTACAAGACAGCTTTTCCGTGCCAATATCTCTCTTTTGCAAAGAGCTGCGCATTGGAAAATTCAGGGCTATGTCGTGTAGATGATGGCCTAACAGGAGGCTGTAAAATTTTCTTTCTAGTGACCTTCGTTTGGGAGAAAAATGCAAAGGTACAAGACAGCTTTTCCTTGCCAATATCTCTCTTTTGCAAAGAGCTGTGCATAGGAAAATTCAGGGCTATTTCTTGTAGATGATGGCCTAACAGGAGGCTTTAAAATTTTCTTTCTAGTGTCCTTCGTTTGGGAGAAAAATGCAAAGGTACAAGACAGCTTTTCCTTGCCAATATCTCTCTTTTGCAAAGAGCTACGCATTGGAAAATTCAGGGCTATGTCGTGTAGATGATGGCCTAACAGGAGGCTTTAAAATTTTCTTTCTAGTGACCTTCGTTTGGGAGAAAAATGCAAAGGTACAAGACAGCTTTTCCTTGCCAATATCTCTCTTTTGCAAAGAGCTGCGCATAGGAAAATTAAGGGCTATGTCGTGTAGATGATGGCCTAACAGGAGGCTTTAAAATTTTCTTTCTAGTGACCTTCGTTTGGGAGAAAAATGCAAAGGTACAAGACAGCTTTTCCTTGCCAATATCTCTCTTTTGCAAAGAGCTGCGCATTGGAAAATTCAGGGCTATGTCGTGTAGATGATGGCCTAACAGGTGGCTTTAAAATTTTCTTTCTAGTGTCCTTCGTTTGGGAGAAAAATGCAATGGTACAAGACAGCTTTTCCCTGCCAATATCTCTCTTTTGCAAAGAGCTACGCATTGGAAAATTCAGGGCTATGTCGTGTAGATGATGGCCTAACAGGAGGCTTTAAAATTTTCTTTCTAGTGACCTTCGTTTGGGAGAAAAATGCAAAGGTACAAGACAGCTTTTCCTTGCCAATATCTCTCTTTTGCAAAGAGCTACGCATTGGAAAATTCAGGGCTATGTCGTGTAGATGATGGCCTAACAGGAGGCTTTAAAATTTTCTTTCTAGTGTCCTTCATTTGGGAGAAAAATGCAATGGTACAAGACAGCTTTTCCTTGCCAATATCTCTCTTTTGCAAAGAGCTGAGCATTGGAAAATTCAGGGCTATTTCGTGTAGATGATGGCCTAACAGGAGGCTTTAAAATTTTCTTTCTAGTGTCCTTCGTTTGGGAGAAAAATGCAATGGTACAAGACAGCTTTTCTCTGCCAATATCTCTCTTTTGCAAAGAGCTACGCATTGGAAAATTCAGGGCTATGTCGTGTAGATGATGGCCTAACAGGAGGCTTTAAAATTTTCTTTCTAGTGACCTTCGTTTGGGAGAAAAATGCAAAGGTACAAGACAGCTTTTCCTTGCCAATATCTCTCTTTTGCAAAGAGCTACGCATTGGAAAATTCAGGGCTATGTCGTGTAGATGATGGCCTAACAGGAGGCTTTAAAATTTTCTTTCTAGTGTCCTTCATTTGGGAGAAAAATGCAATGGTACAAGACAGCTTTTCCTTGCCAATATCTCTCTTTTGCAAAGAGCTGAGCATTGGAAAATTCAGGGCTATTTCGTGTAGATGATGGCCTAACAGGAGGCTTTAAAATTTTCTTTCTAGTGTCCTTCGTTTGGGAGAAAAATGCAAAGGTACAAGACAGCTTTTCCTTGCCAATATCTCTCTTTTGCAAAGAGCTGCGCATTGGAAAATTCAGGGCTATGTCGTGTAGATGATGGCCTAACAGGAGGCTTTAAAATTTTCTTTCTAGTGACCTTCGTTTGGGAGAAAAATGCAAAGGTACAAGACAGCTTTTCCTTGCCAATATCTCTCTTTTGCAAAGAGCTGCGCATAGGAAAATTCAGGGCTATGTCGTGTAGATGATGGCCTAACAGGAGGCTTTAAAATTTTCTTTCTAGTGACCTTCGTTTGGGAGAAAAATGCAAAGGTACAAGACAGCTTTTCCTTGCCAATATCTCTCTTTTGCAAAGAGCTGCGCATTGGAAAATTCAGGGCTATGTCGTGTAGATGATGGCCTAACAGGTGGCTTTAAAATTTTCTTTCTAGTGTCCTTCGTTTGGGAGAAAAATGCAATGGTACAAGACACCTTTTCCCTGCCAATATCTCTCTTTTGCAAAGAGCTACGCATTGGAAAATTCAGGGCTATGTCGTGTAGATGATGGCCTAACAGGAGGCTTTAAAATTTTCTTTCTAGTGACCTTCGTTTGGGAGAAAAATGCAAAGGTACAAGACAGCTTTTCCTTGCCAATATCTCTCTTTTGCAAAGAGCTGCGCATTGGAAAATTCAGGGCTATGTCGTGTAGATGATGGCCTAACAGGAGGCTTTAAAATTTTCTTTCTAGTTTCCTTCGTTTGGGAGAAAAATGCAAAGGTACAAAGACAGCTTTTCCTTGCCAATATCTCTCTTTTGCAAAGAGCTACGCATTGGAAAATTCAGGGCTATGTCGTGTAGATGATGGCCTAACAGGAGGCTTTAAAATTTTCTTTCTAGTGACCTTCGTTTGGGAGAAAAATGCAAAGGTACAAGACAGCTTTTCCTTGCCAATATCTCTCTTTTGCAAAGAGCTGTGCATAGGAAAATTCAGGGCTATTTCGTGTAGATGATGGCCTAACAGGAGGCTTTAAAATTTTCTTTCTAGTGTCCTTCGTTTGGGAGAAAAATGCAAAGGTACAAGACAGCTTTTCCTTGCCAATATCTCTCTTTTGCAAAGAGCTACGCATTGGAAAATTCAGGGCTATGTCGTGTAGATGATGGCCTAACAGGAGGCTTTAAAATTTTCTTTCTAGTGACCTTCGTTTGGGAGAAAAATGCAAAGGTACAAGACAGCTTTTCCTTGCCAATATCTCTCTTTTGCAAAGAGCTGCGCATAGGAAAATTAAGGGCTATGTCGTGTAGATGATGGCCTAACAGGAGGCTTTAAAATTTTCTTTCTAGTGACCTTCGTTTGGGAGAAAAATGCAAAGGTACAAGACAGCTTTTCCTTGCCAATATCTCTCTTTTGCAAAGAGCTGCGCATTGGAAAATTCAGGGCTATGTCGTGTAGATGATGGCCTAACAGGTGGCTTTAAAATTTTCTTTCTAGTGTCCTTCGTTTGGGAGAAAAATGCAATGGTACAAGACAGCTTTTCCCTGCCAATATCTCTCTTTTGCAAAGAGCTACGCATTGGAAAATTCAGGGCTATGTCGTGTAGATGATGGCCTAACAGGAGGCTTTAAAATTTTCTTTCTAGTGACCTTCGTTTGGGAGAAAAATGCAAAGGTACAAGACAGCTTTTCCTTGCCAATATCTCTCTTTTGCAAAGAGCTACGCATTGGAAAATTCAGGGCTATGTCGTGTAGATGATGGCCTAACAGGAGGCTTTAAAATTTTCTTTCTAGTGTCCTTCATTTGGGAGAAAAATGCAATGGTACAAGACAGCTTTTCCTTGCCAATATCTCTCTTTTGCAAAGAGCTGAGCATTGGAAAATTCAGGGCTATTTCGTGTAGATGATGGCCTAACAGGAGGCTTTAAAATTTTCTTTCTAGTGTCCTTCGTTTGGGAGAAAAATGCAATGGTACAAGACAGCTTTTCTCTGCCAATATCTCTCTTTTGCAAAGAGCTACGCATTGGAAAATTCAGGGCTATGTCGTGTAGATGATGGCCTAACAGGAGGCTTTAAAATTTTCTTTCTAGTGACCTTCGTTTGGGAGAAAAATGCAAAGGTACAAGACAGCTTTTCCTTGCCAATATCTCTCTTTTGCAAAGAGCTACGCATTGGAAAATTCAGGGCTATGTCGTGTAGATGATGGCCTAACAGGAGGCTTTAAAATTTTCTTTCTAGTGTCCTTCATTTGGGAGAAAAATGCAAAGGTACAAGACAGCTTTTCCTTGCCAATATCTCTCTTTTGCAAAGAGCTGCGCATTGGAAAATTCAGGGCTATGTCGTGTAGATGATGGCCTAACAGGTGGCTTTAAAATTTTCTTTCTAGTGTCCTTCGTTTGGGAGAAAAATGCAATGGTACAAGACAGCTTTTCCCTGCCAATATCTCTCTTTTGCAAAGAGCTACGCATTGGAAAATTCAGGGCTATGTCGTGTAGATGATGGCCTAACAGGAGGCTTTAAAATTTTCTTTCTAGTGACCTTCGTTTGGGAGAAAAATGCAAAGGTACAAGACAGCTTTTCCTTGCCAATATCTCTCTTTTGCAAAGAGCTACGCATTGGAAAATTCAGGGCTATGTCGTGTAGATGATGGCCTAACAGGAGGCTTTAAAATTTTCTTTCTAGTTTCCTTCGTTTGGGAGAAAAATGCAAAGGTACAAAGACAGCTTTTCCTTGCCAATATCTCTCTTTTGCAAAGAGCTACGCATTGGAAAATTCAGGGCTATGTCGTGTAGATGATGGCCTAACAGGAGGCTTTAAAATTTTCTTTCTAGTGACCTTCGTTTGGGAGAAAAATGCAAAGGTACAAGACAGCTTTTCCTTGCCAATATCTCTCTTTTGCAAAGAGCTGCGCATAGGAAAATTAAGGGCTATGTCGTGTAGATGATGGCCTAACAGGAGGCTTTAAAATTTTCTTTCTAGTGACCTTCGTTTGGGAGAAAAATGCAATGGTACAAGACATCTTTTCCTTGCCAATATCTCTCTTTTGCAAAGAGCTGCGCATTGGAAAATTCAGGGCTATTTCGTGTAGATGATGGCCTAACAGGAGGCTTTAAAATTTTCTTTCTAGTGTCCTTCGTTTGGGAGAAAAATGCAAAGGTACAAGACAGCTTTTCCTTGCCAATATCTCTCTTTTGTAAAGAGCTACGCATTGGAAAATTCAGGGCTATGTCGTGTAGATGATGGCCTAACAGGAGGCTTTAAAATTTTCTTTCTAGTGACCTTCGTTTGGGAGAAAAATGCAAAGGTACAAGACAGCTTTTCCTTGCCAATATCTCTCTTTTGCAAAGAGCTGCGCATTGGAAAATTCAGGGCTATGTCGTGTAGATGATGGCCTAACAGGAGGCTGTAAAATTTTCTTTCTAGTGACCTTCGTTTGGGAGAAAAATGCAAAGGTACAAGACAGCTTTTCCTTGCCAATATCTCTCTTTTGAAAAGAGCTGTGCATAGGAAAATTCAGGGCTATTTCGTGTAGATGATGGCCTAACAGGAGGCTTTAAAATTTTCTTTCTAGTGTCCTTCGTTTGGGAGAAAAATGCAAAGGTACAAGACAGCTTTTCCTTGCCAATATCTCTCTTTTGCAAAGAGCTACGCATTGGAAAATTTAGGGCTATGTCGTGTAGATGATGGCCTAACAGGAGGCTTTAAAATTTTCTTTCTAGTGACCTTCGTTTGGGAGATAAATGCAAAGGTACAAGACAGCTTTTCCTTGCCAATATCTCTCTTTTGCAAAGAGCTACGCATTGGAAAATTCAGGGCTATGTCGTGTAGATGATGGCCTAACAGGAGGCTTTAAAATTTTCTTTCTAGTGACCTTCGTTTGGGAGAAAAATGCAAAGGTACAAGACAGCTTTTCCTTGCCAATATCTCTCTTTTGCAAAGAGCTACGCATTGGAAAATTCAGGGCTATGTCGTGTAGATGATGGCCTAACAGGAGGCTTTAAAATTTTCTTTCTAGTGTCCTTCATTTGGGAGAAAAATGCAATGGTACAAGACAGCTTTTCCTTGCCAATATCTCTCTTTTGCAAAGAGCTGAGCATTGGAAAATTCAGGGCTATTTCGTGTAGATGATGGCCTAACAGGAGGCTTTAAAATTTTCTTTCTAGTGTCCTTCGTTTGGGAGAAAAATGCAAAGGTACAAGACAGCTTTTCCTTGCCAATATCTCTCTTTTGCAAAGAGCTGCGCATTGGAAAATTCAGGGCTATGTCGTGTAGATGATGGCCTAACAGGAGGCTTTAAAATTTTCTTTCTAGTGACCTTCGTTTGGGAGAAAAATGCAAAGGTACAAGACAGCTTTTCCTTGCCAATATCTCTCTTTTGCAAAGAGCTGCGCATAGGAAAATTAAGGGCTATGTCGTGTAGATGATGGCCTAACAGGAGGCTTTAAAATTTTCTTTCTAGTGACCTTCGTTTGGGAGAAAAATGCAAAGGTACAAGACAGCTTTTCCTTGCCAATATCTCTCTTTTGCAAAGAGCTGCGCATTGGAAAATTCAGGGCTATGTCGTGTAGATGATGGCCTAACAGGTGGCTTTAAAATTTTCTTTCTAGTGTCCTTCGTTTGGGAGAAAAATGCAATGGTACAAGACAGCTTTTCCCTGCCAATATCTCTCTTTTGCAAAGAGCTACGCATTGGAAAATTCAGGGCTATGTCGTGTAGATGATGGCCTAACAGGAGGCTTTAAAATTTTCTTTCTAGTGACCTTCGTTTGGGAGAAAAATGCAAAGGTACAAGACAGCTTTTCCTTGCCAATATCTCTCTTTTACAAAGAGCTGCGCATTGGAAAATTCAGGGCTATGTCGTGTAGATGATGGCCTAACAGGAGGCTTTAAAATTTTCTTTCTAGTTTCCTTCGTTTGGGAGAAAAATGCAAAGGTACAAAGACAGCTTTTCCTTGCCAATATCTCTCTTTTGCAAAGAGCTACGCATTGGAAAATTCAGGGCTATGTCGTGTAGATGATGGCCTAACAGGAGGCTTTAAAATTTTCTTTCTAGTGACCTTCGTTTGGGAGAAAAATGCAAAGGTACAAGACAGCTTTTCCTTGCCAATATCTCTCTTTTGCAAAGAGCTGTGCATAGGAAAATTCAGGGCTATTTCGTGTAGATGATGGCCTAACAGGAGGCTTTAAAATTTTCTTTCTAGTGTCCTTCGTTTGGGAGAAAAATGCAAAGGTACAAGACAGCTTTTCCTTGCCAATATCTCTCTTTTGCAAAGAGCTACGCATTGGAAAATTCAGGGCTATGTCGTGTAGATGATGGCCTAACAGGAGGCTTTAAAATTTTCTTTCTAGTGACCTTCGTTTGGGAGAAAAATGCAAAGGTACAAGACAGCTTTTCCTTGCCAATATCTCTCTTTTGCAAAGAGCTGCGCATAGGAAAATTAAGGGCTATGTCGTGTAGATGATGGCCTAACAGGAGGCTTTAAAATTTTCTTTCTAGTGACCTTCGTTTGGGAGAAAAATGCAAAGGTACAAGACAGCTTTTCCTTGCCAATATCTCTCTTTTGCAAAGAGCTGCGCATTGGAAAATTCAGGGCTATGTCGTGTAGATGATGGCCTAACAGGTGGCTTTAAAATTTTCTTTCTAGTGTCCTTCGTTTGGGAGAAAAATGCAATGGTACAAGACAGCTTTTCCCTGCCAATATCTCTCTTTTGCAAAGAGCTACGCATTGGAAAATTCAGGGCTATGTCGTGTAGATGATGGCCTAACAGGAGGCTTTAAAATTTTCTTTCTAGTGACCTTCGTTTGGGAGAAAAATGCAAAGGTACAAGACAGCTTTTCCTTGCCAATATCTCTCTTTTGCAAAGAGCTACGCATTGGAAAATTCAGGGCTATGTCGTGTAGATGATGGCCTAACAGGAGGCTTTAAAATTTTCTTTCTAGTGTCCTTCATTTGGGAGAAAAATGCAATGGTACAAGACAGCTTTTCCTTGCCAATATCTCTCTTTTGCAAAGAGCTGAGCATTGGAAAATTCAGGGCTATTTCGTGTAGATGATGGCCTAACAGGAGGCTTTAAAATTTTCTTTCTAGTGTCCTTCGTTTGGGAGAAAAATGCAATGGTACAAGACAGCTTTTCTCTGCCAATATCTCTCTTTTGCAAAGAGCTACGCATTGGAAAATTCAGGGCTATGTCGTGTAGATGATGGCCTAACAGGAGGCTTTAAAATTTTCTTTCTAGTGACCTTCGTTTGGGAGAAAAATGCAAAGGTACAAGACAGCTTTTCCTTGCCAATATCTCTCTTTTGCAAAGAGCTGCGCATTGGAAAATTCAGGGCTATGTCGTGTAGATGATGGCCTAACAGGTGGCTTTAAAATTTTCTTTCTAGTGTCCTTCGTTTGGGAGAAAAATGCAATGGTACAAGACAGCTTTTCCCTGCCAATATCTCTCTTTTGCAAAGAGCTACGCATTGGAAAATTCAGGGCTATGTCGTGTAGATGATGGCCTAACAGGAGGCTTTAAAATTTTCTTTCTAGTGACCTTCGTTTGGGAGAAAAATGCAAAGGTACAAGACAGCTTTTCCTTGCCAATATCTCTCTTTTGCAAAGAGCTGCGCATTGGAAAATTCAGGGCTATGTCGTGTAGATGATGGCCTAACAGGAGGCTTTAAAATTTTCTTTCTAGTTTCCTTCGTTTGGGAGAAAAATGCAAAGGTACAAAGACAGCTTTTCCTTGCCAATATCTCTCTTTTGCAAAGAGCTACGCATTGGAAAATTCAGGGCTATGTCGTGTAGATGATGGCCTAACAGGAGGCTTTAAAATTTTCTTTCTAGTGACCTTCGTTTGGGAGAAAAATGCAAAGGTACAAGACAGCTTTTCCTTGCCAATATCTCTCTTTTGCAAAGAGCTGCGCATAGGAAAATTAAGGGCTATGTCGTGTAGATGATGGCCTAACAGGAGGCTTTAAAATTTTCTTTCTAGTGACCTTCGTTTGGGAGAAAAATGCAATGGTACAAGACATCTTTTCCTTGCCAATATCTCTCTTTTGCAAAGAGCTGCGCATTGGAAAATTCAGGGCTATTTCGTGTAGATGATGGCCTAACAGGAGGCTTTAAAATTTTCTTTCTAGTGTCCTTCGTTTGGGAGAAAAATGCAAAGGTACAAGACAGCTTTTCCTTGCCAATATCTCTCTTTTGTAAAGAGCTACGCATTGGAAAATTCAGGGCTATGTCGTGTAGATGATGGCCTAACAGGAGGCTTTAAAATTTTCTTTCTAGTGACCTTCGTTTGGGAGAAAAATGCAAAGGTACAAGACAGCTTTTCCTTGCCAATATCTCTCTTTTGCAAAGAGCTGCGCATTGGAAAATTCAGGGCTATGTCGTGTAGATGATGGCCTAACAGGAGGCTGTAAAATTTTCTTTCTAGTGACCTTCGTTTGGGAGAAAAATGCAAAGGTACAAGACAGCTTTTCCTTGCCAATATCTCTCTTTTGCAAAGAGCTGTGCATAGGAAAATTCAGGGCTATTTCGTGTAGATGATGGCCTAACAGGAGGCTTTAAAATTTTCTTTCTAGTGTCCTTCGTTTGGGAGAAAAATGCAAAGGTACAAGACAGCTTTTCCTTGCCAATATCTCTCTTTTGCAAAGAGCTACGCATTGGAAAATTTAGGGCTATGTCGTGTAGATGATGGCCTAACAGGAGGCTTTAAAATTTTCTTTCTAGTGACCTTCGTTTGGGAGAAAAATGCAATGGTACAAGACAGCTTTTCCCTGCCAATATCTCTCTTTTGCAAAGAGCTACGCATTGGAAAATTCAGGGCTATGTCGTGTAGATGATGGCCTAACAGGAGGCTTTAAAATTTTCTTTCTAGTGACCTTCGTTTGGGAGAAAAATGCAAAGGTACAAGACAGCTTTTCCTTGCCAATATCTCTCTTTTACAAAGAGCTGCGCATTGGAAAATTCAGGGCTATGTCGTGTAGATGATGGCCTAACAGGAGGCTTTAAAATTTTCTTTCTAGTTTCCTTCGTTTGGGAGAAAAATGCAAAGGTACAAAACAGCTTTTCCTTGCCAATATCTCTCTTTTGCAAAGAGCTGCGCATAGGAAAATTAAGGGCTATGTCGTGTAGATGATGGCCTAACAGGAGGCTTTAAAATTTTCTTTCTAGTGACCTTCGTTTGGGAGAAAAATGCAAAGGTACAAGACAGCTTTTCCTTGCCAATATCTCTCTTTTGCAAAGAGCTGCGCATTGGAAAATTCAGGGCTATGTCGTGTAGATGATGGCCTAACAGGTGGCTTTAAAATTTTCTTTCTAGTGTCCTTCGTTTGGGAGAAAAATGCAATGGTACAAGACAGCTTTTCCCTGCCAATATCTCTCTTTTGCAAAGAGCTACGCATTGGAAAATTCAGGGCTATGTCGTGTAGATGATGGCCTAACAGGAGGCTTTAAAATTTTCTTTCTAGTGACCTTCGTTTGGGAGAAAAATGCAAAGGTACAAGACAGCTTTTCCTTGCCAATATCTCTCTTTTGCAAAGAGCTACGCATTGGAAAATTCAGGGCTATGTCGTGTAGATGATGGCCTAACAGGAGGCTTTAAAATTTTCTTTCTAGTGTCCTTCATTTGGGAGAAAAATGCAATGGTACAAGACAGCTTTTCCTTGCCAATATCTCTCTTTTGCAAAGAGCTGAGCATTGGAAAATTCAGGGCTATTTCGTGTAGATGATGGCCTAACAGGAGGCTTTAAAATTTTCTTTCTAGTGTCCTTCGTTTGGGAGAAAAATGCAATGGTACAAGACAGCTTTTCTCTGCCAATATCTCTCTTTTGCAAAGAGCTACGCATTGGAAAATTCAGGGCTATGTCGTGTAGATGATGGCCTAACAGGAGGCTTTAAAATTTTCTTTCTAGTGACCTTCGTTTGGGAGAAAAATGCAAAGGTACAAGACAGCTTTTCCTTGCCAATATCTCTCTTTTGCAAAGAGCTACGCATTGGAAAATTCAGGGCTATGTCGTGTAGATGATGGCCTAACAGGAGGCTTTAAAATTTTCTTTCTAGTGTCCTTCATTTGGGAGAAAAATGCAAAGGTACAAGACAGCTTTTCCTTGCCAATATCTCTCTTTTGCAAAGAGCTGCGCATTGGAAAATTCAGGGCTATGTCGTGTAGATGATGGCCTAACAGGTGGCTTTAAAATTTTCTTTCTAGTGTCCTTCGTTTGGGAGAAAAATGCAATGGTACAAGACAGCTTTTCCCTGCCAATATCTCTCTTTTGCAAAGAGCTACGCATTGGAAAATTCAGGGCTATGTCGTGTAGATGATGGCCTAACAGGAGGCTTTAAAATTTTCTTTCTAGTGACCTTCGTTTGGGAGAAAAATGCAAAGGTACAAGACAGCTTTTCCTTGCCAATATCTCTCTTTTGCAAAGAGCTACGCATTGGAAAATTCAGGGCTATGTCGTGTAGATGATGGCCTAACAGGAGGCTTTAAAATTTTCTTTCTAGTTTCCTTCGTTTGGGAGAAAAATGCAAAGGTACAAAGACAGCTTTTCCTTGCCAATATCTCTCTTTTGCAAAGAGCTACGCATTGGAAAATTCAGGGCTATGTCGTGTAGATGATGGCCTAACAGGAGGCTTTAAAATTTTCTTTCTAGTGACCTTCGTTTGGGAGAAAAATGCAAAGGTACAAGACAGCTTTTCCTTGCCAATATCTCTCTTTTGCAAAGAGCTGCGCATAGGAAAATTAAGGGCTATGTCGTGTAGATGATGGCCTAACAGGAGGCTTTAAAATTTTCTTTCTAGTGTCCTTCATTTGGGAGAAAAATGCAATGGTACAAGACAGCTTTTCCTTGCCAATATCTCTCTTTTGCAAAGAGCTGAGCATTGGAAAATTCAGGGCTATTTCGTGTAGATGATGGCCTAACAGGAGGCTTTAAAATTTTCTTTCTAGTGTCCTTCGTTTGGGAGAAAAATGCAAAGGTACAAGACAGCTTTTCCTTGCCAATATCTCTCTTTTGCAAAGAGCTGCGCATTGGAAAATTCAGGGCTATGTCGTGTAGATGATGGCCTAACAGGAGGCTTTAAAATTTTCTTTCTAGTGACCTTCGTTTGGGAGAAAAATGCAAAGGTACAAGACAGCTTTTCCTTGCCAATATCTCTCTTTTGCAAAGAGCTGCGCATAGGAAAATTAAGGGCTATGTCGTGTAGATGATGGCCTAACAGGAGGCTTTAAAATTTTCTTTCTAGTGACCTTCGTTTGGGAGAAAAATGCAAAGGTACAAGACAGCTTTTCCTTGCCAATATCTCTCTTTTGCAAAGAGCTGCGCATTGGAAAATTCAGGGCTATGTCGTGTAGATGATGGCCTAACAGGTGGCTTTAAAATTTTCTTTCTAGTGTCCTTCATTTGGGAGAAAAATGCAATGGTACAAGACAGCTTTTCCTTGCCAATATCTCTCTTTTGCAAAGAGCTGAGCATTGGAAAATTCAGGGCTATTTCGTGTAGATGATGGCCTAACAGGAGGCTTTAAAATTTTCTTTCTAGTGTCCTTCGTTTGGGAGAAAAATGCAAAGGTACAAGACAGCTTTTCCTTGCCAATATCTCTCTTTTGCAAAGAGCTGCGCATTGGAAAATTCAGGGCTATGTCGTGTAGATGATGGCCTAACAGGAGGCTTTAAAATTTTCTTTCTAGTGACCTTCGTTTGGGAGAAAAATGCAAAGGTACAAGACAGCTTTTCCTTGCCAATATCTCTCTTTTGCAAAGAGCTGCGCATAGGAAAATTAAGGGCTATGTCGTGTAGATGATGGCCTAACAGGAGGCTTTAAAATTTTCTTTCTAGTGACCTTCGTTTGGGAGAAAAATGCAAAGGTACAAGACAGCTTTTCCTTGCCAATATCTCTCTTTTGCAAAGAGCTGCGCATTGGAAAATTCAGGGCTATGTCGTGTAGATGATGGCCTAACAGGTGGCTTTAAAATTTTCTTTCTAGTGTCCTTCGTTTGGGAGAAAAATGCAATGGTACAAGACAGCTTTTCCCTGCCAATATCTCTCTTTTGCAAAGAGCTACGCATTGGAAAATTCAGGGCTATGTCGTGTAGATGATGGCCTAACAGGAGGCTTTAAAATTTTCTTTCTAGTGACCTTCGTTTGGGAGAAAAATGCAAAGGTACAAGACAGCTTTTCCTTGCCAATATCTCTCTTTTACAAAGAGCTGCGCATTGGAAAATTCAGGGCTATGTCGTGTAGATGATGGCCTAACAGGAGGCTTTAAAATTTTCTTTCTAGTTTCCTTCGTTTGGGAGAAAAATGCAAAGGTACAAAGACAGCTTTTCCTTGCCAATATCTCTCTTTTGCAAAGAGCTACGCATTGGAAAATTCAGGGCTATGTCGTGTAGATGATGGCCTAACAGGAGGCTTTAAAATTTTCTTTCTAGTGACCTTCGTTTGGGAGAAAAATGCAAAGGTACAAGACAGCTTTTCCTTGCCAATATCTCTCTTTTGCAAAGAGCTGTGCATAGGAAAATTCAGGGCTATTTCGTGTAGATGATGGCCTAACAGGAGGCTTTAAAATTTTCTTTCTAGTGTCCTTCGTTTGGGAGAAAAATGCAAAGGTACAAGACAGCTTTTCCTTGCCAATATCTCTCTTTTGCAAAGAGCTACGCATTGGAAAATTCAGGGCTATGTCGTGTAGATGATGGCCTAACAGGAGGCTTTAAAATTTTCTTTCTAGTGACCTTCGTTTGGGAGAAAAATGCAAAGGTACAAGACAGCTTTTCCTTGCCAATATCTCTCTTTTGCAAAGAGCTGCGCATAGGAAAATTAAGGGCTATGTCGTGTAGATGATGGCCTAACAGGAGGCTTTAAAATTTTCTTTCTAGTGACCTTCGTTTGGGAGAAAAATGCAAAGGTACAAGACAGCTTTTCCTTGCCAATATCTCTCTTTTGCAAAGAGCTGCGCATTGGAAAATTCAGGGCTATGTCGTGTAGATGATGGCCTAACAGGTGGCTTTAAAATTTTCTTTCTAGTGTCCTTCGTTTGGGAGAAAAATGCAATGGTACAAGACAGCTTTTCCCTGCCAATATCTCTCTTTTGCAAAGAGCTACGCATTGGAAAATTCAGGGCTATGTCGTGTAGATGATGGCCTAACAGGAGGCTTTAAAATTTTCTTTCTAGTGACCTTCGTTTGGGAGAAAAATGCAAAGGTACAAGACAGCTTTTCCTTGCCAATATCTCTCTTTTGCAAAGAGCTACGCATTGGAAAATTCAGGGCTATGTCGTGTAGATGATGGCCTAACAGGAGGCTTTAAAATTTTCTTTCTAGTGTCCTTCATTTGGGAGAAAAATGCAATGGTACAAGACAGCTTTTCCTTGCCAATATCTCTCTTTTGCAAAGAGCTGAGCATTGGAAAATTCAGGGCTATTTCGTGTAGATGATGGCCTAACAGGAGGCTTTAAAATTTTCTTTCTAGTGTCCTTCGTTTGGGAGAAAAATGCAATGGTACAAGACAGCTTTTCTCTGCCAATATCTCTCTTTTGCAAAGAGCTACGCATTGGAAAATTCAGGGCTATGTCGTGTAGATGATGGCCTAACAGGAGGCTTTAAAATTTTCTTTCTAGTGACCTTCGTTTGGGAGAAAAATGCAAAGGTACAAGACAGCTTTTCCTTGCCAATATCTCTCTTTTGCAAAGAGCTGCGCATTGGAAAATTCAGGGCTATGTCGTGTAGATGATGGCCTAACAGGTGGCTTTAAAATTTTCTTTCTAGTGTCCTTCGTTTGGGAGAAAAATGCAATGGTACAAGACAGCTTTTCCCTGCCAATATCTCTCTTTTGCAAAGAGCTACGCATTGGAAAATTCAGGGCTATGTCGTGTAGATGATGGCCTAACAGGAGGCTTTAAAATTTTCTTTCTAGTGACCTTCGTTTGGGAGAAAAATGCAAAGGTACAAGACAGCTTTTCCTTGCCAATATCTCTCTTTTGCAAAGAGCTGCGCATTGGAAAATTCAGGGCTATGTCGTGTAGATGATGGCCTAACAGGAGGCTTTAAAATTTTCTTTCTAGTTTCCTTCGTTTGGGAGAAAAATGCAAAGGTACAAAGACAGCTTTTCCTTGCCAATATCTCTCTTTTGCAAAGAGCTACGCATTGGAAAATTCAGGGCTATGTCGTGTAGATGATGGCCTAACAGGAGGCTTTAAAATTTTCTTTCTAGTGACCTTCGTTTGGGAGAAAAATGCAAAGGTACAAGACAGCTTTTCCTTGCCAATATCTCTCTTTTGCAAAGAGCTGCGCATAGGAAAATTAAGGGCTATGTCGTGTAGATGATGGCCTAACAGGAGGCTTTAAAATTTTCTTTCTAGTGACCTTCGTTTGGGAGAAAAATGCAATGGTACAAGACATCTTTTCCTTGCCAATATCTCTCTTTTGCAAAGAGCTGCGCATTGGAAAATTCAGGGCTATTTCGTGTAGATGATGGCCTAACAGGAGGCTTTAAAATTTTCTTTCTAGTGTCCTTCGTTTGGGAGAAAAATGCAAAGGTACAAGACAGCTTTTCCTTGCCAATATCTCTCTTTTGTAAAGAGCTACGCATTGGAAAATTCAGGGCTATGTCGTGTAGATGATGGCCTAACAGGAGGCTTTAAAATTTTCTTTCTAGTGACCTTCGTTTGGGAGAAAAATGCAAAGGTACAAGACAGCTTTTCCTTGCCAATATCTCTCTTTTGCAAAGAGCTGCGCATTGGAAAATTCAGGGCTATGTCGTGTAGATGATGGCCTAACAGGAGGCTGTAAAATTTTCTTTCTAGTGACCTTCGTTTGGGAGAAAAATGCAAAGGTACAAGACAGCTTTTCCTTGCCAATATCTCTCTTTTGCAAAGAGCTGTGCATAGGAAAATTCAGGGCTATTTCGTGTAGATGATGGCCTAACAGGAGGCTTTAAAATTTTCTTTCTAGTGTCCTTCGTTTGGGAGAAAAATGCAAAGGTACAAGACAGCTTTTCCTTGCCAATATCTCTCTTTTGCAAAGAGCTACGCATTGGAAAATTTAGGGCTATGTCGTGTAGATGATGGCCTAACAGGAGGCTTTAAAATTTTCTTTCTAGTGACCTTCGTTTGGGAGAAAAATGCAAAGGTACAAGACAGCTTTTCCGTGCCAATATCTCTCTTTTGCAAAGAGCTGCGCATTGGAAAATTCAGGGCTATGTCGTGTAGATGATGGCCTAACAGGAGGCTGTAAAATTTTCTTTCTAGTGACCTTCGTTTGGGAGAAAAATGCAAAGGTACAAGACAGCTTTTCCTTGCCAATATCTCTCTTTTGCAAAGAGCTGTGCATAGGAAAATTCAGGGCTATTTCGTGTAGATGATGGCCTAACAGGAGGCTTTAAAATTTTCTTTCTAGTGTCCTTCGTTTGGGAGAAAAATGCAAAGGTACAAGACAGCTTTTCCTTGCCAATATCTCTCTTTTGCAAAGAGCTACGCATTGGAAAATTCAGGGCTATGTCGTGTAGATGATGGCCTAACAGGAGGCTTTAAAATTTTCTTTCTAGTGACCTTCGTTTGGGAGAAAAATGCAAAGGTACAAGACAGCTTTTCCTTGCCAATATCTCTCTTTTGCAAAGAGCTGCGCATAGGAAAATTAAGGGCTATGTCGTGTAGATGATGGCCTAACAGGAGGCTTTAAAATTTTCTTTCTAGTGACCTTCGTTTGGGAGAAAAATGCAAAGGTACAAGACAGCTTTTCCTTGCCAATATCTCTCTTTTGCAAAGAGCTGCGCATTGGAAAATTCAGGGCTATGTCGTGTAGATGATGGCCTAACAGGTGGCTTTAAAATTTTCTTTCTAGTGTCCTTTGTTTGGGAGAAAAATGCAATGGTACAAGACAGCTTTTCCCTGCCAATATCTCTCTTTTGCAAAGAGCTACGCATTGGAAAATTCAGGGCTATGTCGTGTAGATGATGGCCTAACAGGAGGCTTTAAAATTTTCTTTCTAGTGACCTTCGTTTGGGAGAAAAATGCAAAGGTACAAGACAGCTTTTCCTTGCCAATATCTCTCTTTTGCAAAGAGCTACGCATTGGAAAATTCAGGGCTATGTCGTGTAGATGATGGCCTAACAGGAGGCTTTAAAATTTTCTTTCTAGTGTCCTTCATTTGGGAGAAAAATGCAATGGTACAAGACAGCTTTTCCTTGCCAATATCTCTCTTTTGCAAAGAGCTGAGCATTGGAAAATTCAGGGCTATTTCGTGTAGATGATGGCCTAACAGGAGGCTTTAAAATTTTCTTTCTAGTGTCCTTCGTTTGGGAGAAAAATGCAATGGTACAAGACAGCTTTTCCTTGCCAATATCTCTCTTTTGCAAAGAGCTACGCATTGGAAAATTCAGGGCTATGTCGTGTAGATGATGGCCTAACAGGAGGCTTTAAAATTTTCTTTCTAGTGTCCTTCATTTGGGAGAAAAATGCAATGGTACAAGACAGCTTTTCCTTGCCAATATCTCTCTTTTGCAAAGAGCTGAGCATTGGAAAATTCAGGGCTATTTCGTGTAGATGATGGCCTAACAGGAGGCTTTAAAATTTTCTTTCTAGTGTCCTTCGTTTGGGAGAAAAATGCAAAGGTACAAGACAGCTTTTCCTTGCCAATATCTCTCTTTTGCAAAGAGCTGCGCATTGGAAAATTCAGGGCTATGTCGTGTAGATGATGGCCTAACAGGAGGCTTTAAAATTTTCTTTCTAGTGACCTTCGTTTGGGAGAAAAATGCAAAGGTACAAGACAGCTTTTCCTTGCCAATATCTCTCTTTTGCAAAGAGCTACGCATTGGAAAATTCAGGGCTATGTCGTGTAGATGATGGCCTAACAGGAGGCTTTAAAATTTTCTTTCTAGTGTCCTTCATTTGGGAGAAAATTGCAATGGTACAAGACAGCTTTTCCTTGCCAATATCTCTCTTTTGCATAGAGCTGAGCATTGGAAAATTCAGGGCTATTTCGTGTAGATGATGGCCTAACAGGAGGCTTTAAAATTTTCTTTCTAGTGTCCTTCGTTTGGGAGAAAAATGCAATGGTACAAGACAGCTTTTCCCTGCCAATATCTCTCTTTTGCAAAGAGCTACGCATTGGAAAATTCAGGGCTATGTCGTGTAGATGATGGCCTAACAGGAGGCTTTAAAATTTTCTTTCTAGTGACCTTCGTTTGGGAGAAAAATGCAAAGGTACAAGACAGCTTTTCCTTGCCAATATCTCTCTTTTGCAAAGAGCTGCGCATTGGAAAATTCAGGGCTATTTCGTGTAGATGATGGCCTAACAGGAGGCTTTAAAATTTTCTTTCTAGTTTCCTTCGTTTGGGAGAAAAATGCAAAGGTACAAAGACAGCTTTTCCTTGCCAATATCTCTCTTTTGCAAAGAGCTACGCATTGGAAAATTCAGGGCTATGTCGTGTAGATGATGGCCTAACAGGAGGCTTTAAAATTTTCTTTCTAGTGACCTTCGTTTGGGAGAAAAATGCAAAGGTACAAGACAGCTTTTCCTTGCCAATATCTCTCTTTTGCAAAGAGCTGCGCATAGGAAAATTAAGGGCTATGTCGTGTAGATGATGGCCTAACAGGAGGCTTTAAAATTTTCTTTCTAGTGACCTTCGTTTGGGAGAAAAATGCAATGGTACAAGACATCTTTTCCTTGCCAATATCTCTCTTTTGCAAAGAGCTGCGCATTGGAAAATTCAGGGCTATTTCGTGTAGATGATGGCCTAACAGGAGGCTTTAAAATTTTCTTTCTAGTGTCCTTCGTTTGGGAGAAAAATGCAAAGGTACAAGACAGCTTTTCCTTGCCAATATCTCTCTTTTGCAAAGAGCTACGCATTGGAAAATTCAGGGCTATGTCGTGTAGATGATGGCCTAACAGGAGGCTTTAAAATTTTCTTTCTAGTGACCTTCGTTTGGGAGAAAAATGCAAAGGTACAAGACAGCTTTTCCTTGCCAATATCTCTCTTTTGCAAAGAGCTGCGCATTGGAAAATTCAGGGCTATGTCGTGTAGATGATGGCCTAACAGGAGGCTGTAAAATTTTCTTTCTAGTGACCTTCGTTTGGGAGAAAAATGCAAAGGTACAAGACAGCTTTTCCTTGCCAATATCTCTCTTTTGCAAAGAGCTGTGCATAGGAAAATTCAGGGCTATTTCGTGTAGATGATGGCCTAACAGGAGGCTTTAAAATTTTCTTTCTAGTGTCCTTCGTTTGGGAGAAAAATGCAAAGGTACAAGACAGCTTTTCCTTGCCAATATCTCTCTTTTGCAAAGAGCTACGCATTGGAAAATTTAGGGCTATGTCGTGTAGATGATGGCCTAACAGGAGGCTTTAAAATTTTCTTTCTAGTGACCTTCGTTTGGGAGAAAAATGCAAAGGTACAAGACAGCTTTTCCGTGCCAATATCTCTCTTTTGCAAAGAGCTGCGCATTGGAAAATTCAGGGCTATGTCGTGTAGATGATGGCCTAACAGGAGGCTGTAAAATTTTCTTTCTAGTGACCTTCGTTTGGGAGAAAAATGCAAAGGTACAAGACAGCTTTTCCTTGCCAATATCTCTCTTTTGCAAAGAGCTGTGCATAGGAAAATTCAGGGCTATTTCGTGTAGATGATGGCCTAACAGGAGGCTTTAAAATTTTCTTTCTAGTGTCCTTCGTTTGGGAGAAAAATGCAAAGGTACAAGACAGCTTTTCCTTGCCAATATCTCTCTTTTGCAAAGAGCTACGCATTGGAAAATTCAGGGCTATGTCGTGTAGATGATGGCCTAACAGGAGGCTTTAAAATTTTCTTTCTAGTGACCTTCGTTTGGGAGAAAAATGCAAAGGTACAAGACAGCTTTTCCTTGCCAATATCTCTCTTTTGCAAAGAGCTGCGCATAGGAAAATTAAGGGCTATGTCGTGTAGATGATGGCCTAACAGGAGGCTTTAAAATTTTCTTTCTAGTGACCTTCGTTTGGGAGAAAAATGCAAAGGTACAAGACAGCTTTTCCTTGCCAATATCTCTCTTTTGCAAAGAGCTGCGCATTGGAAAATTCAGGGCTATGTCGTGTAGATGATGGCCTAACAGGTGGCTTTAAAATTTTCTTTCTAGTGTCCTTCGTTTGGGAGAAAAATGCAATGGTACAAGACAGCTTTTCCCTGCCAATATCTCTCTTTTGCAAAGAGCTACGCATTGGAAAATTCAGGGCTATGTCGTGTAGATGATGGCCTAACAGGAGGCTTTAAAATTTTCTTTCTAGTGACCTTCGTTTGGGAGAAAAATGCAAAGGTACAAGACAGCTTTTCCTTGCCAATATCTCTCTTTTGCAAAGAGCTACGCATTGGAAAATTCAGGGCTATGTCGTGTAGATGATGGCCTAACAGGAGGCTTTAAAATTTTCTTTCTAGTGTCCTTCATTTGGGAGAAAAATGCAATGGTACAAGACAGCTTTTCCTTGCCAATATCTCTCTTTTGCAAAGAGCTGAGCATTGGAAAATTCAGGGCTATTTCGTGTAGATGATGGCCTAACAGGAGGCTTTAAAATTTTCTTTCTAGTGTCCTTCGTTTGGGAGAAAAATGCAAAGGTACAAGACAGCTTTTCCTTGCCAATATCTCTCTTTTGCAAAGAGCTGCGCATTGGAAAATTCAGGGCTATGTCGTGTAGATGATGGCCTAACAGGAGGCTTTAAAATTTTCTTTCTAGTGACCTTCGTTTGGGAGAAAAATGCAAAGGTACAAGACAGCTTTTCCTTGCCAATATCTCTCTTTTGCAAAGAGCTACGCATTGGAAAATTCAGGGCTATGTCGTGTAGATGATGGCCTAACAGGAGGCTTTAAAATTTTCTTTCTAGTGTCCTTCATTTGGGAGAAAATTGCAATGGTACAAGACAGCTTTTCCTTGCCAATATCTCTCTTTTGCATAGAGCTGAGCATTGGAAAATTCAGGGCTATTTCGTGTAGATGATGGCCTAACAGGAGGCTTTAAAATTTTCTTTCTAGTGTCCTTCGTTTGGGAGAAAAATGCAATGGTACAAGACAGCTTTTCCCTGCCAATATCTCTCTTTTGCAAAGAGCTACGCATTGGAAAATTCAGGGCTATGTCGTGTAGATGAATGGCCTAACAGGAGGCTTTAAAATTTTCTTTCTAGTGACCTTCGTTTGGGAGAAAAATGCAAAGGTACAAGACAGCTTTTCCTTGCCAATATCTCTCTTTTGCAAAGAGCTGCGCATTGGAAAATTCAGGGCTATTTCGTGTAGATGATGGCCTAACAGGAGGCTTTAAAATTTTCTTTCTAGTTTCCTTCGTTTGGGAGAAAAATGCAAAGGTACAAAGACAGCTTTTCCTTGCCAATATCTCTCTTTTGCAAAGAGCTACGCATTGGAAAATTCAGGGCTATGTCGTGTAGATGATGGCCTAACAGGAGGCTTTAAAATTTTCTTTCTAGTGACCTTCGTTTGGGAGAAAAATGCAAAGGTACAAGACAGCTTTTCCTTGCCAATATCTCTCTTTTGCAAAGAGCTGCGCATAGGAAAATTAAGGGCTATGTCGTGTAGATGATGGCCTAACAGGAGGCTTTAAAATTTTCTTTCTAGTGACCTTCGTTTGGGAGAAAAATGCAATGGTACAAGACATCTTTTCCTTGCCAATATCTCTCTTTTGCAAAGAGCTGCGCATTGGAAAATTCAGGGCTATTTCGTGTAGATGATGGCCTAACAGGAGGCTTTAAAATTTTCTTTCTAGTGTCCTTCGTTTGGGAGAAAAATGCAAAGGTACAAGACAGCTTTTCCTTGCCAATATCTCTCTTTTGCAAAGAGCTACGCATTGGAAAATTCAGGGCTATGTCGTGTAGATGATGGCCTAACAGGAGGCTTTAAAATTTTCTTTCTAGTGACCTTCGTTTGGGAGAAAAATGCAAAGGTACAAGACAGCTTTTCCTTGCCAATATCTCTCTTTTGCAAAGAGCTGCGCATTGGAAAATTCAGGGCTATGTCGTGTAGATGATGGCCTAACAGGAGGCTGTAAAATTTTCTTTCTAGTGACCTTCGTTTGGGAGAAAAATGCAAAGGTACAAGACAGCTTTTCCTTGCCAATATCTCTCTTTTGCAAAGAGCTGTGCATAGGAAAATTCAGGGCTATTTCGTGTAGATGATGGCCTAACAGGAGGCTTTAAAATTTTCTTTCTAGTGTCCTTCGTTTGGGAGAAAAATGCAAAGGTACAAGACAGCTTTTCCTTGCCAATATCTCTCTTTTGCAAAGAGCTACGCATTGGAAAATTTAGGGCTATGTCGTGTAGATGATGGCCTAACAGGAGGCTTTAAAATTTTCTTTCTAGTGACCTTCGTTTGGGAGAAAAATGCAAAGGTACAAGACAGCTTTTCCGTGCCAATATCTCTCTTTTGCAAAGAGCTGCGCATTGGAAAATTCAGGGCTATGTCGTGTAGATGATGGCCTAACAGGAGGCTGTAAAATTTTCTTTCTAGTGACCTTCGTTTGGGAGAAAAATGCAAAGGTACAAGACAGCTTTTCCTTGCCAATATCTCTCTTTTGCAAAGAGCTGTGCATAGGAAAATTCAGGGCTATTTCGTGTAGATGATGGCCTAACAGGAGGCTTTAAAATTTTCTTTCTAGTGTCCTTCGTTTGGGAGAAAAATGCAAAGGTACAAGACAGCTTTTCCTTGCCAATATCTCTCTTTTGCAAAGAGCTACGCATTGGAAAATTCAGGGCTATGTCGTGTAGATGATGGCCTAACAGGAGGCTTTAAAATTTTCTTTCTAGTGACCTTCGTTTGGGAGAAAAATGCAAAGGTACAAGACAGCTTTTCCTTGCCAATATCTCTCTTTTGCAAAGAGCTGCGCATAGGAAAATTAAGGGCTATGTCGTGTAGATGATGGCCTAACAGGAGGCTTTAAAATTTTCTTTCTAGTGACCTTCGTTTGGGAGAAAAATGCAAAGGTACAAGACAGCTTTTCCTTGCCAATATCTCTCTTTTGCAAAGAGCTGCGCATTGGAAAATTCAGGGCTATGTCGTGTAGATGATGGCCTAACAGGTGGCTTTAAAATTTTCTTTCTAGTGTCCTTCGTTTGGGAGAAAAATGCAATGGTACAAGACAGCTTTTCCCTGCCAATATCTCTCTTTTGCAAAGAGCTACGCATTGGAAAATTCAGGGCTATGTCGTGTAGATGATGGCCTAACAGGAGGCTTTAAAATTTTCTTTCTAGTGACCTTCGTTTGGGAGAAAAATGCAAAGGTACAAGACAGCTTTTCCTTGCCAATATCTCTCTTTTGCAAAGAGCTACGCATTGGAAAATTCAGGGCTATGTCGTGTAGATGATGGCCTAACAGGAGGCTTTAAAATTTTCTTTCTAGTGTCCTTCATTTGGGAGAAAAATGCAATGGTACAAGACAGCTTTTCCTTGCCAATATCTCTCTTTTGCAAAGAGCTGAGCATTGGAAAATTCAGGGCTATTTCGTGTAGATGATGGCCTAACAGGAGGCTTTAAAATTTTCTTTCTAGTGTCCTTCGTTTGGGAGAAAAATGCAATGGTACAAGACAGCTTTTCTCTGCCAATATCTCTCTTTTGCAAAGAGCTACGCATTGGAAAATTCAGGGCTATGTCGTGTAGATGATGGCCTAACAGGAGGCTTTAAAATTTTCTTTCTAGTGACCTTCGTTTGGGAGAAAAATGCAAAGGTACAAGACAGCTTTTCCTTGCCAATATCTCTCTTTTGCAAAGAGCTACGCATTGGAAAATTCAGGGCTATGTCGTGTAGATGATGGCCTAACAGGAGGCTTTAAAATTTTCTTTCTAGTGTCCTTCATTTGGGAGAAAAATGCAATGGTACAAGACAGCTTTTCCTTGCCAATATCTCTCTTTTGCAAAGAGCTGAGCATTGGAAAATTCAGGGCTATTTCGTGTAGATGATGGCCTAACAGGAGGCTTTAAAATTTTCTTTCTAGTGTCCTTCGTTTGGGAGAAAAATGCAAAGGTACAAGACAGCTTTTCCTTGCCAATATCTCTCTTTTGCAAAGAGCTGCGCATTGGAATATTCAGGGCTATGTCGTGTAGATGATGGCCTCCTAACAGGAGGCTTTAAAATTTTAATTCTAGTGTCCTTCGTTTGGGAGAAAAATGCAAAGGTACAAGACAGCTTTTCCTTGCCAATATCTCTCTTTTGCAAAGAGCTACGCATTGGAAAATTCAGGGCTATTTCGTGTAGATGATGGCCTAACAGGAGGCTTTAAAATTTTCTTTCTAGTGTCCTTCGTTTGGGAGAAAAATGCAAAGGTACAAGACAGCTTTTCCTTGCCAATATCTCTCTTTTGCAAGAGCTACGCATTGGAAAATTCAGGGCTATGTCGTGTAGATGATGGCCTAACAGGAGGCTTTAAAATTTTCTTTCTAGTGACCTTCGTTTGGGAGAAAAATGCAAAGGTACAAGACAGCTTTTCCTTGCCAATATCTCTCTTTTGCAAAGAGCTGAGCATTGGAAAATTCAGGGCTATTTCGTGTAGATGATGGCCTAACAGGAGGCTTTAAAATTTTCTTTCTAGTGTCCTTCGTTTGGGAGAAAAATGCAAAGGTACAAGACAGCTTTTCCTTGCCAATATCTCTCTTTTGCAAAGAGCTGCGCATTGGAAAATTCAGGGCTATGTCGTGTAGATGATGGCCTAACAGGAGGCTTTAAAATTTTCTTTCTAGTGACCTTCGTTTGGGAGAAAAATGCAAAGGTACAAGACAGCTTTTCCTTGCCAATATCTCTCTTTTGCAAAGAGCTACGCATTGGAAAATTCAGGGCTATGTCGTGTAGATGATGGCCTAACAGGAGGCTTTAAAATTTTCTTTCTAGTGACCTTCGTTTGGGAGAAAAATGCAAAGGTACAAGACAGCTTTTCCTTGCCAATATCTCTCTTTTGCAAAGAGCTGCGCATTGGAAAATTCAGGGCTATGTCGTGTAGATGATGGCCTAACAGGAGGCTTTAAAATTTTCTTTCTAGTTTCCTTCGTTTGGGAGAAAAATGCAAAGGTACAAAGACAGCTTTTCCTTGCCAATATCTCTCTTTTGCAAAGAGCTACGCATTGGAAAATTCAGGGCTATGTCGTGTAGATGATGGCCTAACAGGAGGCTTTAAAATTTTCTTTCTAGTGACCTTCGTTTGGGAGAAAAATGCAAAGGTACAAGACAGCTTTTCCTTGCCAATATCTCTCTTTTGCAAAGAGCTGCGCATTGGAAAATTCAGGGCTATGTCGTGTAGATGATGGCCTAACAGGAGGCTTTAAAATTTTCTTTCTAGTTTCCTTCGTTTGGGAGAAAAATGCAAAGGTACAAAGACAGCTTTTCCTTGCCAATATCTCTCTTTTGCAAAGAGCTACGCATTGGAAAATTCAGGGCTATGTCGTGTAGATGATGGCCTAACAGGAGGCTTTAAATTTTTCTTTCTAGTGACCTTCGTTTGGGAGAAAAATGCAAAGGTACAAGACAGCTTTTCCTTGCCAATATCTCTCTTTTGCAAAGAGCTGCGCATAGGAAAATTAAGGGCTATGTCGTGTAGATGATGGCCTAACAGGAGGCTTTAAAATTTTCTTTCTAGTGACCTTCGTTTGGGAGAAAAATGCAATGGTACAAGACATCTTTTCCTTGCCAATATCTCTCTTTTGCAAAGAGCTGCGCATTGGAAAATTCAGGGCTATTTCGTGTAGATGATGGCCTAACAGGAGGCTTTAAAATTTTCTTTCTAGTGTCCTTCGTTTGGGAGAAAAATGCAAAGGTACAAGACAGCTTTTCCTTGCCAATATCTCTCTTTTGCAAAGAGCTACGCATTGGAAAATTCAGGGCTATGTCGTGTAGATGATGGCCTAACAGGAGGCTTTAAAATTTTCTTTCTAGTGACCTTCGTTTGGGAGAAAAATGCAAAGGTACAAGACAGCTTTTCCTTGCCAATATCTCTCTTTTGCAAAGAGCTGCGCATTGGAAAATTCAGGGCTATGTCGTGTAGATGATGGCCTAACAGGAGGCTGTAAATTTTCTTTCTAGTGACCTTCGTTTGGGAGAAAAATGCAAAGGTACAAGACAGCTTTTCCTTGCCAATATCTCTCTTTTGCAAAGAGCTGTGCATAGGAAAATTCAGGGCTATTTCGTGTAGATGATGGCCTAACAGGAGGCTTTAAAATTTTCTTTCTAGTGTCCTTCGTTTGGGAGAAAATGCAAAGGTACAAGACAGCTTTTCCTTGCCAATATCTCTCTTTGCAAAGAGCTACGCATTGGAAAATTTAGGGCTATGTCGTGTAGATGATGCCTAACAGGAGGCTTTAAATTTTCTTTCTAGTGACCTTCGTTTGGGAGAAAAATGCAAAGGTACAAGACAGCTTTTCCGTGCCAATATCTCTCTTTTGCAAAGAGCTGCGCATTGGAAAATTCAGGGCTATGTCGTGTAGATGATGGCCTAACAGGAGGCTGTAAAATTTTCTTTCTAGTGACCTTCGTTGGGAGAAAAATGCAAAGGTACAAGACAGCTTTTCCTTGCCAATATCTCTCTTTTGCAAAGAGCTGTGCATAGGAAAATTCAGGGCTATTTCGTGTAGATGATGGCCTAACAGGAGGCTTTAAAATTTTCTTTCTAGTGTCCTTCGTTTGGGAGAAAAATGCAAAGGTACAAGACAGCTTTTCCTTGCCAATATCTCTCTTTTGCAAAGAGCTACGCATTGGAAAATTCAGGGCTATGTCGTGTAGATGATGGCCTAACAGGAGGCTTTAAAATTTTCTTTCTAGTGACCTTCGTTTGGGAGAAAAATGCAAAGGTACAAGACAGCTTTTCCTTGCCAATATCTCTCTTTTGCAAAGAGCTACGCATTGGAAAATTCAGGGCTATGTCGTGTAGATGATGGCCTAACAGGAGGCTTTAAAATTTTCTTTCTAGTGACCTTCGTTTGGGAGAAAAATGCAAAGGTACAAGACAGCTTTTCCTTGCCAATATCTCTCTTTTGCAAAGAGCTGCGCATTGGAAAATTCAGGGCTATGTCGTGTAGATGATGGCCTAACAGGAGGCTTTAAAATTTTCTTTCTAGTTTCCTTCGTTTGGGAGAAAAATGCAAAGGTACAAAGACAGCTTTTCCTTGCCAATATCTCTCTTTTGCAAAGAGCTACGCATTGGAAAATTCAGGGCTATGTCGTGTAGATGATGGCCTAACAGGAGGCTTTAAAATTTTCTTTCTAGTGACCTTCGTTTGGGAGAAAAATGCAAAGGTACAAGACAGCTTTTCCTTGCCAATATCTCTCTTTTGCAAAGAGCTGCGCATAGGAAAATTAAGGGCTATGTCGTGTAGATGATGGCCTAACAGGAGGCTTTAAAATTTTCTTTCTAGTGACCTTCGTTTGGGAGAAAAATGCAATGGTACAAGACATCTTTTCCTTGCCAATATCTCTCTTTTGCAAAGAGCTGCGCATTGGAAAATTCAGGGCTATTTCGTGTAGATGATGGCCTAACAGGAGGCTTTAAAATTTTCTTTCTAGTGTCCTTCGTTTGGGAGAAAAATGCAAAGGTACAAGACAGCTTTTCCTTGCCAATATCTCTCTTTTGCAAAGAGCTACGCATTGGAAAATTCAGGGCTATGTCGTGTAGATGATGGCCTAACAGGAGGCTTTAAAATTTTCTTTCTAGTGACCTTCGTTTGGGAGAAAAATGCAAAGGTACAAGACAGCTTTTCCTTGCCAATATCTCTCTTTTGCAAAGAGCTGCGCATTGGAAAATTCAGGGCTATGTCGTGTAGATGATGGCCTAACAGGAGGCTGTAAAATTTTCTTTCTAGTGACCTTCGTTTGGGAGAAAAATGCAAAGGTACAAGACAGCTTTTCCTTGCCAATATCTCTCTTTTGCAAAGAGCTGTGCATAGGAAAATTCAGGGCTATTTCGTGTAGATGATGGCCTAACAGGAGGCTTTAAAATTTTCTTTCTAGTGTCCTTCGTTTGGGAGAAAAATGCAAAGGTACAAGACAGCTTTTCCTTGCCAATATCTCTCTTTTGCAAGAGCTACGCATTGGAAAATTTAGGGCTATGTCGTGTAGATGATGGCCTAACAGGAGGCTTTAAAATTTTCTTTCTAGTGACCTTCGTTTGGGAGAAAAATGCAAAGGTACAAGACAGCTTTTCCGTGCCAATATCTCTCTTTTGCAAAGAGCTGCGCATTGAAAATTCAGGGCTATGTCGTGTAGATGATGGCCTAACAGGAGGCTGTAAAATTTTCTTTCTAGTGACCTTCGTTTGGGAGAAAAATGCAAAGGTACAAGACAGCTTTTCCTTGCCAATATCTCTCTTTTGCAAAGAGCTGTGCATAGGAAAATTCAGGGCTATTTCGTGTAGATGATGGCCTAACAGGAGGCTTTAAAATTTTCTTTCTAGTGTCCTTCGTTTGGAGAAAAATGCAAAGGTACAAGACAGCTTTTCCTTGCCAATATCTCTCTTTTGCAAAGAGCTACGCATTGGAAAATTCAGGGCTATGTCGTGTAGATGATGGCCTAACAGGAGGCTTTAAAATTTTCTTTCTAGTGACCTTCGTTTGGGAGAAAAATGCAAAGGTACAAGACAGCTTTTCCTTGCCAATATCTCTCTTTTGCAAAGAGCTGCGCATAGGAAAATTAAGGGCTATGTCGTGTAGATGATGGCCTAACAGGAGGCTTTAAAATTTTCTTTCTAGTGACCTTCGTTTGGAGAAAAATGCAAAGGTACAAGACAGCTTTTCCCTTGCCAATATCTCTCTTTTGCAAAGAGCTGCGCATTGGAAAATTCAGGGCTATGTCGTGTAGATGATGGCCTAACAGGTGGCTTAAAATTTTCTTTCTAGTGTCCTTCGTTTGGGAGAAAAATTGCAATGGTACAAGACAGCTTTTCCCTGCCAATATCTCTCTTTTGCAAAGAGCTACGCATTGGAAAATTCAGGGCTATGTCGTGTAGATGATGGCCTAACAGGAGGCTTTAAAATTTTCTTTCTAGTGACCTTCGTTTGGGAGAAAAATGCAAAGGTACAAGACAGCTTTCCTTGCCAATATCTCTCTTTTGCAAAGAGCTACGCATTGGAAAATTCAGGGCTATGTCGTGTAGATGATGGCCTAACAGGAGGCTTTAAAATTTTCTTTCTAGTGTCCTTCATTTGGGAGAAAAATGCATGGTACAAGACAGCTTTTCTTGCCAATATCTCTCTTTTGCAAAGAGCTGAGCATTGGAAAATTCAGGGCTATTTCGTGTAGATGATGGCCTAACAGGAGGCTTTAAAATTTTCTTTCTAGTGTCCTTCGTTTGGGAGAAAAATGCAATGGTACAAGACAGCTTTTCTCTGCCAATATCTCTCTTTTGCAAAGAGCTACGCATTGGAAAATTCAGGGCTATTTCGTGTAGATGATGGCCTAACAGGAGGCTTTAAAATTTTCTTTCTAGTGACCTTCGTTTGGGAGAAAAATGCAAAGGTACAAGACAGCTTTTCCTTGCCAATATCTCTCTTTTGCAAAGAGCTACGCATTGGAAAATTCAGGGCTATGTCGTGTAGATGATGGCCTAACAGGAGGCTTTAAAATTTTCTTTCTAGTGTCCTTCATTTGGGAGAAAAATGCAATGTACAAGACAGCTTTTCCTTGCAATATCTCTCTTTTGCAAAGAGCTGAGCATTGGAAAATTCAGGGCTATTTCGTGTAGATGATGGCCTAACAGGAGGCTTAAAATTTTCTTTCTAGTGTCCTTCGTTTGGGAGAAAAATGCAAAGGTACAAGACAGCTTTTCCTTGCCAATATCTCTCTTTTGCAAAGAGCTGCGCATTGGAAAATTCAGGGCTATGTCGTGTAGATGATGGCCTCCTAACAGGAGGCTTTAAAATTTAATTCTAGTGTCCTTCGTTTGGGAGAAAAATGCAAAGGTACAAGACAGCTTTTCCTTGCCAATATCTCTCTTTTGCAAAGAGCTACGCATTGGAAAATTCAGGGCTATTTCGTGTAGATGATGGCCTAACAGGAGGCTTTTAAAATTTTCTTTCTAGTGTCCTTCGTTTGGGAGAAAATGCAAAGGTACAAGACAGCTTTTCCTTGCCAATATCTCTCTTTTGCAAGAGCTACGCATTGGAAAATTCAGGGCTATGTCGTGTAGATGATGGCCTAACAGGAGGCTTAAAATTTTCTTTCTAGTGACCTTCGTTTGGGAGAAAAATGCAAAGGTACAAGACAGCTTTTCCTTGCCAATATCTCTCTTTTGCAAAGAGCTGCGCATTGGAAAATTCAGGGCTATGTCGTGTAGATGATGGCCTAACAGGAGGCTTTAAAATTTAATTCTAGTGTCCTTCGTTTGGGAGAAAAATGCAAAGGTACAAGACAGCTTTTCCTTGCATATATCTCTATTTTGCAAAGAGCTACGCATTGGAAATTAAGGGCTATGTCGTGTAGATGATGGCCTAACAGGAGGCTTTAAAATTTTCTTTCTAGTGACCTTCGTTTGGGAGAAAAATGCAATGGTACAAGACAGCTTTTCCTTGCCAATATCTCTCTTTTGCAAAGAGCTGCGCATTGGAAAATTCAGGGCTATGTCGTGCAGATGATGGCCTAACAGGAGGCTTTAAATTTTCTTTCTAGTGTCCTTCGTTTGGGAGAAAAATGCAAAGGTACAAGACAGCTTTTCCTTGCAAATATCTCTCTTTTGCAAAGAGCTGCGCATTGAAAATTCAGGGCTATGTCGTGTGGATGATGGCCTAACAGGAGGCTTTAAAATTTTCTTTCTAGTGTCCTTCATTTGGGAGAAAAATGCAATGGTACAAGACAGCTTTTCCTTGCCAATATCTCTCTTTTGCAAAGAGCTGAGCATTGGAAAATTCAGGGCTATTTCGTGTAGATGATGGCCTAACAGGAGGCTTTAAAATTTTCTTTCTAGTGTCCTTCGTTTGGGAGAAAAATGCAATGGTACAAGACAGCTTTTCTCTGCCAATATCTCTCTTTTGCAAAGAGCTACGCATTGGAAAATTCAGGGCTATGTCGTGTAGATGATGGCCTAACAGGAGGCTTTAAAATTTTCTTTCTAGTGACCTTCGTTTGGGAGAAAAATGCAAAGGTACAAGACAGCTTTTCCTTGCAATATCTCTCTTTTGCAAAGAGCTACGCATTGGAAAATTCAGGGCTATGTCGTGTAGATGATGGCCTAACAGAGGCTTTAAAATTTTCTTTCTAGTGTCCTTCATTTGGGAGAAAAATGCAATGGTACAAGACAGCTTTTCCTTGCCAATATCTCTCTTTGCAAAGAGCTGAGCATTGGAAAATTCAGGGCTATTTCGTGTAGATGATGGCCTAACAGGAGGCTTTAAAATTTTCTTTCTAGTGTCCTTCGTTTGGGAGAAAATGCAAAGGTACAAGACAGCTTTTCCTTGCCAATATCTCTCTTTTGCAAAGAGCTGCGCATTGAAAATTCAGGGCTATGTCGTGTAGATGATGGCCTCCTAACAGGAGCTTTAAAATTTTAATTCTAGTGTCCTTCGTTTGGAGAAAAATGCAAAGGTACAAGACAGCTTTTCCTTGCCAATATCTCTCTTTTGCAAAGAGCTGCGCATTGGAAAATTCAGGGCTATGTCGTGTAGATGATGGCCTAACAGGAGGCTTTAAAATTTTCTTTCTAGTTTCCTTCGTTTGGGAGAAAAATGCAAAGGTACAAAGACAGCTTTTCCTTGCCAATATCTCTCTTTTGCAAAGAGCTACGCATTGGAAAATTCAGGGCTATGTCGTGTAGATGATGGCCTACAGGAGCTTTAAAATTTTCTTTCTAGTGACCTTCGTTTGGGAGAAATAATGCAAAGGTACAAGACAGCTTTTCCTTGCAATATCTCTCTTTTGCAAAGAGCTGAGCATTGGAAAATTCAGGGCTATTTCGTGTAGATGATGGCCTAACAGGAGGCTTTAAAATTTTCTTTCTAGTGTCCTTCGTTTGGGAGAAAAAATGCAAAGGTACAAGACAGCTTTTCCTTGCCAATATCTCTCTTTTGCAAAGAGCTGCGCATTGGAAAATTCAGGGCTATGTCGTGTAGATGATGGCCTAACAGGAGGCTTTAAAATTTTCTTTCTAGTGACCTTCGTTTGGGAGAAAAATGCAAAGGTACAAGACAGCTTTTCCTTGCCAATATCTCTCTTTTGCAAAGAGCTACGCATTTGAAAATTCAGGGCTATGTCGTGTAGATGATGGCCTAACAGGAGGCTTTAAAATTTTCTTTCTAGTGACCTTCGTTTGGAGAAAAATGCAAAGGTACAAGACAGCTTTTCCTTGCCAATATCTCTCTTTGCAAAGAGCTGCGCATTGGAAAATTCAGGGCTATGTCGTGTAGATGATGGCCTAACAGGAGGCTTTAAAATTTTCTTTCTAGTTTCCTTCGTTTGGGAGAAAAATGCAAAGGTACAAAGACAGCTTTTCCTTGCCAATATCTCTCTTTTGCAAAGAGCTACGCATTGGAAAATTCAGGCTATGTCGTGGTAG